>NW_024498418.1:782997-929221 GCF_017590055.1 Onychostruthus taczanowskii | reverse complement strand
CGGGGAGGCGGCGGCGGGCAGGGAGACGACGGCGGGAGGGGAGGAGGAAGAGGCGGAGGCGGCGGCGGGATACCCGGCTCCGGGATGGTGCAGCGCGGCCCGCGGGGCCGGGGCGCGGAGGCTCGGCGGGAGCCCTGCGCCCCACTGCCCGCCCGTGACACCGAGCCCGCCTGGTGCAAGACGCCGAGCGGGCACATCAAGCGGCCCATGAACGCCTTCATGGTGTGGTCCCAGCACGAGCGCCGCAAGATCATGGACCAGTGGCCCGACATGCACAACGCCGAGATCTCCAAGCGCCTGGGCCGGCGCTGGCAGCTCCTGCACGACTCCGAGAAGATCCCCTTTGTCAGGGAGGCCGAGCGTCTGCGCCTCAAGCACATGGCTGACTACCCCGACTACAAGTACCGGCCTCGGAAAAAGGGCAAGGTGGGCACCGGAGCAGCCCGCCCTCGGCTCCCAGTGAAGATCAAGCCCTCCGTGTTGGGCCGTGTCTCTGCCAGCCGCAGGCAGCCCGCCAAGCTGCCCACCGGCCCCGACACCCCCCAGGAGCCCGCACCAGAGGTGCCCGCTGAGGACAGCCCTGTGGTGCCTGGCACGGCTGCCTGGCACCCGGCACCCGACGGCGAGCACAGCCCCCAGGAGCCCCCTGCACCCCTGAGCCCTACCACACCCTGCCCGGAGCCAGGGAGGTCCCCAGAGAGCGGGTCCCCCTCTCCCATGTCGGCTGGGTCCCCTCCCTCTTCCTTCAGCTCCTCTGACGAAGAGCTGGAGGAGGAGCTGCTGGGGGTCATGCCCGGGCGGGCGCCTGCCAGTGCCACCTGTGGTGCCCTGGACTGGTCCGTCTTCGACAAGGACCACGACCTCTACCCGCGGGGAGGCTCCTCGCACTTCGAGTTCCCGGACTATTGCACGCCCGAGGTGACGGAGATGATAGCAGGGGACTGGCTCATGTCCAGCATCTCAGACTTGGTCTTTACCTACTGAGTCCCACGCTCTGCAGGTAACACTCATTTTTATTTTCACCCACAATCAGGTCATATCAAAAAACAACCCAGGAAACAAAAAACAAACAAACCGAAACCAGCTGTTTACATGCAGGAATCAGGTATTTTGCCTTGAAGCTGCTGGAAGGCAGAGCCCCTGCTCCCCCCACCCCCTGGCACACACCCATTCTCCATCCGTCTGTCTGTCCGGCTCTCGCCTCGTGCCCGCAGGACGCATGGCCGCCTGCCGCGGTTATTTGCCCGTGAAATGCATCTCATCGGGTTTTCATTATCACACCCGGCCGCTTTCCCCCACGGCCCCGGCGCTGACAGCCGTGGCTGCTCCCGGCCGCTCCCATCTGTGCCAGCACCGTGTGCCCTCCCGCTCTCCAGGAAGCAGGAGCATCCACGCCACCCCAGCTCTCGGTGCCCACCCCACCTTCCCCATCCCTTGGAGAATGGCTGATTCCGTTTGGTTTTTGACTGCATTGAACGCATGGCTTCAATTCTCTGCTCTTCCTCTTTGCAGCCCTTGGGGAGGGATGCCGAGCCATGCCAAACTGTCCCTGCCCAACTCCCTGTTTTGTGAGGGGTCCCTGCTTTGGGGGTTCAGTGTCCCCCAGCAGTGTCTCCTTCCCCGTGGCGCGTGCTCCCCGCCACTCGCTTTGGGAAGAGTGAAGTTGCACACACGTGACGCGCACGTGGGCGCGGGAGGCTGTGTTGTTTCTCTCGCCAGGCAGTTGTGCAGGGAAAGCCATGCCACGGAGGGAGCCATCTGTCCAGAGTCACCCCAAAATTGTACGGGGACCAGCCCTTCACTAAGCAGCCAGCCCTCATTTTAACCTTGGAGCCTGTGCCCGTGCGGGACCTGCTGTGGGCTGGCTGACCTTGGCCGGTGGAGCTGGGTGTCACTGTGCCCAGCCGTGGCGTGTGGTGCTGCCGGGATGGCAGGGAGCAGCATGGAAGGGCAGGGTGGCAGCGAAGGGCAGCTGCGGGAAATCTGCCTTAAGCAGCCACCCAAACTGGTCCAAGAGCAGCAGCAGCCAGTGCTGGTGGGTGTGTGGGGGTGTGGGTGATGCTCTGGCGCAGGGCTCCTCCACACAGCACCACGCTGGGCTCCGCTGCCGACCACGCCAAGAGCAGGGACATGCTGGCAGGGAAGATGCTGCTGCAGCGGCTCCTCCAGCTGGGATTTTCTTTGCTTTTCCTAATGGCTCCTTCCTGCGACAGCCGCCTCCTCCCACTGCCGGGAGCACGTGGCTGCAGTGCTGGCTCGGCAGCTGCCGCAGGCTGTGGTTGGGGGGGCAGGGGCTGCACTCTGGTACAGCTGTGCCGGGTGGGGACCCCACACATCCCCGGGGAAGTGGTCATGGCTTGGGCTGGCAGCACCTGCAAGAGTTCTACTGGGCTCGGCAGCAACTGCTGCTTGAAGCAGCCCCTGCAGTCCCCCATGACCCCGATTCCCCAGGCCCCCTGGATTTGCAGGGGCACCTCGGATCCTTCCCTGCCAAGGGGGTGCTGGCTGCAGCAGAGCACCCGCTGCTTGGGGCTCTGCCTCCCTGTTTTGGGGCTGCCGGTCCCCCCAGTCACAGGCTACCCCGTGCCTGCCCCTTGCTGTCAGGCTGGACTGAGCCGTGACATCCCCCCTCCCATGTCCTGGCATCCCCTGAGGGTGCCTCGGAGTAGGTGCCTGGCCCTGCTGCTGGAGCTGCTGGTGGCCCTGGCTCAGCCGTGGGGACAGGCACTGCAGCGCAGGGAGAGGCGTGTCCCTGGGCACTTTGCAGGGATGCTTGATGTCCCCCAGCCCAGTCCCTGGGGACCCCTCGAGGCCCCCCGCGATGGTCAACCATCAGCAGTGTAGATGTGTCGGTGTGTAGCGGTAGCTGTGCGTGTGTGTTGGCATTAGCCACGGTGTTTCGGTACCCCCGTGCGGGTGCCAGCCTGCGGAGCCAGGCGGGCATCACGCATCAGACACGTGTTCCCTGGATAGAGCGCGTCCTCTTCTCTGCGTCCCCTCCCTCCCCGGCCGTCCCCCACCGGATCCAGTCCCGCCCCCAAAGGTGGAAAAGCCAAATAAGCGCCGGGCCGGCCGTGATTCTGGCAGCCTGCTCCCGCCTCACCGCCGCCTCGGGGGGACTTTGCCTTCCCACCCCCTGGGCAGCCCCGCTCCAGGAGCATCTGAAGCCGTCTCCCATGTGTGAGCCGGGTTCGGGGTTCCCGTGGGGTCCGGCGGCCCCAGAGCTCTCTAACACACACGGATCTCACCCAGCACCTCGGTGCCTTCTTGGGGTGCACAGCCACCCCATGCTGTGGCCAGGGCTTCTCAGGGAGGGCGCTGAGGCTGACAGTCACCTGCCCTCCATCCCTGTCCATGGGGAAGCCAAAGCCCCCAGGTACCAGCAAGGCCTGAGGCCACACTGAGGGTCTCGCATCTCACGTGTGCTTTGCTGACCCTGCAGCTCAGGGCTCAGCTTCCGTTCCTAGGGGGAACACGGGTCCCAGTGGTCCCTTACATGCTGTGCATCACCCTTGAGCCAGGGTGATCCCTCCACAGACTGTCAGGCGAAATATTTCCTCAGGAGCAGGTTCTGGGTCAGTGCCAGAACCGGAGCCAGTGCCGGGGTCTCCTGCCCTGGCCGCAAGCACAACATCATCCGCTTTGTCCCCGTCCTCACCCCTGTCCCCCTCCTCGAGTCTCGCCGGGTGTGTTTGTCAGGGAGAACCGTCGTGGACAGTGGTGGATTTTCTGTGCCGTGTGGTTGTAGTGCTTAGAGACCCCCCCAGCGTGCGGCCCCTCCCGCTGCGCCCCCGCTGCCCGGTGCTGGCTGGCATGCGTGTGCGAGCGTGTGTGCGTGCGCGTGCGACATCCCGTCATCACTCCAGACAAAGCGAATAATAATAATAATAGTAATAATAAATAATAAAAATAAACCAAACCTCTCTCAGGAAGCAGCTGCCCTGGCGGCGGCCGAGTGGGCCGGGGGTCCCCGGAGCTGGCGGGGCCCCGACGCAGCCTGCGGACGGGCGCCAGCGCTCGGGGTCACCTTTGTAGTGTTGTGTTAGTGAAGGGTCCCTGTGTCTGTTATCTTGGAGAAACAGGATTTTAGCCGAGGGGCAGTGACGACCCCGTCTGGGTCCGTCTTGGGGGTGTGACATGGCTGGCCCTTGCTCTGCAGAACCTCGGCTAACAATGATCCTGACTGTTGTGATTATGGAATAAAGTGTGTTGGTCTGCTTCGCTTGGCTCTGGCTCCTTC
Source organism: Onychostruthus taczanowskii (assembly GCF_017590055.1). NCBI lineage: Eukaryota > Metazoa > Chordata > Aves > Passeriformes > Passeridae > Onychostruthus > Onychostruthus taczanowskii. The sequence continues at coordinate 924,981 of NW_024498418.1, read as the reverse complement.
TCTGCTGCCTCACTCCTCCCAGGGGAATTTGGGGTACCCAGGGCTATGTGAGGTCTCCAGGGAGATGAGGGATTCCCAGTAGCCAGCATCCGGCTCCCAGGTATATCAGTTCCCACCCTGAGCCCCGGTTCCTAAGGGCTCTCCTGCAGCGGGGAGGTTCACCCTCATCAGTCAGTGTGGGCTGGGCGTCCCCGGGAGCAGTGTGAGCATGTGCATGTGTGTGCACGTATGTGCAGTGCGCAGGCAGCCCCTCGCCCCACCCGTGTGTGTGTGTGGGCAATCCCGGCGCCGCCCCCGACTCCGTTCAGCCGGGGGAGGGGACCGAGGGTGATCGGGGAGGGAAGTGGAGAGGGAGGGAACCGGGGGTGCTAATCCAGACCCACGGGGGGGGGGCACGGGGTCACGCGCCACTCGCATCACACCCAGACCCCCGCCCCCAGTCTCACCGCAGCTGTTGCCACGGCAACAAGAGGAGCCCAGAGCATCCCCGGGTACTGCCAGCCCCTCCTGCTGCCCTGGCGCTGCTGGGGACCGGGCTGTCCCCGAGGGAGGGAGAAGTGCAGGGGTTGCCCGTGCCACGGTGACCCCCCCCAAGTCTGCAGGCTGCACCCCCGGGACAGCCCCCAGCACCGCCCGCGGCCTGGGCGGTACCACAGGGGCAGCAATGTTCCAGTGTGGTGTCACTGCAGCCCCCGGCAATGGGATTGTCTCTGTGCAGGGGCACTGCTGGGAGCAGGGGGGCCCATGGGGCAGCCACAGGCAGAGCTCACTGGCCATCACCACTGCCCCCATCACTTTGGCAAGGTCAGGGCCACACGGGGCTCTTGTCTACTGTCCAGCATGGCCCACACAGGCACATGCACACGCTGCCACTGGCCTGGTTGAGTCACATGCAGCAGTGGCCTCTTGGCTACCCTAAAGATGTCACATACCTCCTGCCACCACTCCTCCTTCCCCGCTGCTGCTCAAAGGGTGCTCTTCTCACAGGGATTCAAGCACGGTTTAGAAAATGGCTCCTGGAGAAGCCACAGGCAATTAAAAATAGCCAAGAGGGCTGCCAGCCTTGAGCCATCCAGACAAAACCGCTTCCAGCCTGGCCAAGGCTGCTGCATCACCCCAGCTCAGCGGAGCGTGCCCCGGGATTGGGCATCGTGCCCGGGATCTCCTCCTGCAGCCGGGCACCCGGCCTGGGGTACAGGGCAGCGGGCAGGTCAGGCTATTTCCAGCCCCACGCTGCTGATGGGGGGGACACCCCAGAGAGCCAGCAGCACACACAAGGCCTGGCCTTGGCCCAGAGGGAGGCAGATGGATGGAGAACAGTGACCGGGGCACGCACACACCCTTTGGCTCTGCTCCTGCTCCCACGGGGCTGCTGGGTGTGAGGCCACACTGAGCTGGCCTGGCCACCGCAGGGAAGGTGCCAGTTCTGGGCCCCAGGGTGCCACAAGAGCAGATCTGGCAGCCCTGGTCTGCGGAGGGCAGGAAGTGTGTTTAGTAACTGTTTATTTTACAGTTTTAGGGCGTGTAGAAATCTGCATTTACAGGGGTGTATAAGTCTTTGTACAGAGTAACTGAAGCACCCTGGACTCCTCCCAGGCCCTTCTCCCCCCACTGGGGACAACACAAGAACTAAAGTGCATCATGGCCAGGGAATGGAGGGGCTGCAGGGGCTCCTCCTGGGGGGCTCCAGCCATCCCCTCCTTCAGCGTAATGTACAGAGCAGTCCTGGGCCCTCCAGCAGCACTCCCAGGTCACCACACTCTCCAGTGGTTTCTAAAGTGCCAAGTGACCCAGCCTCCAGTCCTGCTCTGGGGGTACCAAGGGGCCAGGAATGGGCTCTGCCTTCAGCCACACTGGGAGGAGCCCCCTGAGCAGCCCCAGGTCTCTCCAAGGCCACTGGCACCACTGAGGAGAGGAGGGAACAGGTCTTGCTGCCTGCCTGGACAAGGGCAGTTTCACTCACTCCACATTTCACCTGCAGAGGCTCTGCTTAGAGCTTCATGGGAACACAAGTCAGGAATGAAAACTGCCCACCTGCCCTCTGGCCAGAAAGGCACATCCCTTCCATGAAGCAAGGGCCCATGGGGCAAACCAGAACACACCCAGGGCAGTTATGGACAAAGAAGGGTGGGAGTTGGGGGTGCTGAGCTCTCCAGGGCATGAGTTTTCTCCTCTATCCCAAAATCCCTTCAACCAACACCTCCTTTTCAGGTGTGCAGCCCCTGGGCATGGCACAGATGGCTTTGGGCACAACAGAGCAATGATGGGGCAGAGGGAGGGAGCTGTGAGGGACAGGTAAGGACACTTGAGGGAGATTTAGCAGCTTGGGGGAGAGGTAGAGGCATAGAGTGTCTATTGGCTCTGTCTCAGTGGGACACTGAGTTGTCTAGAAGGATTTGCTGCTTAGCTTGGAGGGCAGGGAGCGCTGGGACTGCCAATGGAACTCATGGGGAAATGGGAGCTATGCAGGGGTCAGGGTGGCCTTTCTGGGAAATCCCTTGTGGTATTTCCAGAGGTGATGTTGAAGCCTGATCAGCCTGTGGGGGAGGTTTTTGTCACATTTCCTAGTGCAACAACTTCTATTCTGTGCAAAGTATTTCACAAGGTGGAAAAAGCCTTTCTCCATGTGGGCATGTTAAGGTCCACTTCCAGAGCTATTAAAGAAGTCTGCAATGGGTGTTTACAGTGCCACTAAAACTTGTAGTAGCATAACAGTACACACCCTCAGCAGGGTGACTGCACTCGTGCTCACCTCACTGACCCCAGATATGGTCACAGTACTGCCAGAGCAGCAGTGGCAGTGCCTGAGAGCTGAGGGGAGCTAAGGTCTGCTCCTGGCCCCCACAAACAGATCAGGCTGCAAAGATGTGGAAGCAGAAAGAGCCAGGGAGTGTTACACACTGAAGAGAAGCTCACAGCATTGTGCTGGCCAGGGTGTGGGAAAGGTTTGGCTCTGCTCAGAGGGTGTCCACAGGACAGGGAAGAGCTGGAGCACTGGCAAAGCTGAAGGCAGATCGTGGGGCACACTGGAGCAATGAAGAGCCAAAGGGTTGCCCTGTTCCTCAGGAGTGCAACGCCCTTCCCCCTCACACACGCAAGCACCCAGAACAAACCCTGTTGGACACCCTCCTCCAGGCGAAGATCTGCTCTCACTCCCACTAGTTTTCCCCAGTGGAGAGCACAGGATCATTTGGGCACAGCCCACACACAGCTCTCCCTCTGTACAGTCACCTGAGCACAGCCTGACCAGCCAATTTGTCCATACCTCTGGTTCCTCAGGAGACAGCAGGAGTGCCTGTCTGCTCACCCTGGCACAGGGAGAGGAAAACAAGGTGAGCATGGTGTGGGGAACCGTCCTGCTGGGCTGGTTCCCTCAGTCTCTGTCACAAAGGCCAAAAGTGTTACTGGACGCAGTAAGAATAATAAATAGTCTTCAGACAGGTCGTTTCTGGACATGTCCTTCATCACACATCAGCCTTTCCTGCTGGGGATGTGACAGCAAAGACCCTTCCTCCGTCTTCAGGGGAAAATCTGCAGCTGGAACTTGGGTGCCCACTCCAGCGCGCTCTTCACCATGGCCAGGGCAGCTGCTCCCAGCGCCACCGTCAGCCCCATCACTGCCAGCTTGACAAAGCGGTTGGTCCGGGGCTTTGTCAAGATGGATTTTGTCCGCTCCTCCCCTCGGAGCCGCTCCTCCCCTCGCCAAAAGTGTTACTGGACGCAGTAAGAATAATAAATAGTCTTCAGACAGGTCGTTTCTGGACATGTCCTTCATCACACATCAGCCTTTCCTGCTGGGGATGTGACAGCAAAGACCCTTCCTCCGTCTTCAGGGGAAAATCTGCAGCTGGAACTTGGGTGCCCACTCCAGCGCGCTCTTCACCATGGCCAGGGCAGCTGCTCCCAGCGCCACCGTCAGCCCCATCACTGCCAGCTTGACAAAGCGGTTGGTCCGGGGCTTCCGCTCCTCCCCTCGGAGCCGCTCCTCCCCTCGGAGCCGCTCCTCCCCTCGGAGCCGCTCTCTGAAGCGTTGCCTCAACACAGTGTCTGGTCTCTGCTGCACTGATGCCAACTCAAAGTCCTTAAAAGTGGAAGCCGCAGTTCTGCAAGAGAAGGAACAGGTCAAGGAGGGTTCCCTGCTCAGCCCTGGGACCAGCCTCCCGTCAGGAAGATCTCCACAGGGAGGCAAGAACTGGCAAGGGGATGTAGGGAACACATGGGCTGCCCGGCGCTCACCGTTCCGCCTGAGCTGCCTGAGCTGCCTCCTTGGCGAGTTCAGAAGGTGGGAACTGGACAAAAAGGTCCCCGGCTTTGCTGATCAGAGACTCATAAGGAAGGTCTTGTGGGATCTGGGATAGGAGGTGGTGGACAGAGGCCATGTCACACTCACAGTCCAGAACTTCCTGCTCCCGGTGCAGCACGATCTGCAGAGGAGTGAGAGGAGGACAGACAAGGAAGTGGGGACAACTCCTTGGCAGATGCTGGCACTTATTTCAGAGCCAGAAGAAAAAATCACTTTACTTCCAGCTGAAAGACCTTCTTCAAAAGGACACTCTGCAGTGAAGCATTCACTGGGAAGAGAAATGCCAAACCCCTCTGAGACACTGAGGCCATGGGAAGCCTCTTTCAGGGCACTTAGGTCTGTCTGCTGAGCAGAGCCTGCTATTGGCAGGTCGGAGACGGGGGCAGAAACTCAGCAGGGTCTGACTTCATGACTTGCCCTCTGCTATAGGAGGATGGGCAGCATGGATGCACAGTGCAGGGCTGTCCCCAGCCAGCCAGGCATCCCAGTATGTGACCAGAAGCAGGACCAGCACATGAGAGGAAACAAAAACACTGTGCTGTTCTGCCTCCACAGCACTGAATTGGTAAAGCCTGCACATTTGGACATCCTCAGGCTGCCCTGAGTTCCCCTGCATCCCACCTGCCCTTTACCATCACCAAGGACCTCATCTGCAGAGCAGGGTACAGCTGAGGACAGCACCAGCACTGGGTTTGTTAGCCTCCCTCTGCAGCCCCAAACTCCTACCACCTCAGAACAGCCCAGTTAATCCCTGAGCATTCCATCAATACCTACCACAGCTGCAAAATAAATGGGCATCAGCGGGTGGCAAGCCAGGAAGAAGTCATATAATCGCACAACGTGCCGGAAGTCAGACAAAACGTGGCCAAACCAGGTGATCAGCCAGCTGAGGGCAAAGATGGTTCCCACCTCTGCACTACACAGAGAAAGAGCCATTAGGTCAGCCTGGAAACAGGGATGAAATGCTCCCAAGCCAGCCCTGTGCTGCACTGCCATGCCTGGGGAAATAGAGCTGGCTGTCAGTGGAGCACTGAACCCCACTAGAGCAGGAACTGCACCTCTGGCAGAAAAAATTGTTTATCCCCTGTGCCACCCCCTGTGGCAAAGTGCTGCCACTACTTGTGTCACATCCAGTGGGGGCCACAGCAGAGGCCAAACACTGCTTTCAGGAGACCCTGAATGTGTCATGTATCATGCCACTGTCTGGCTTGCTGGCCTGAGGGCAACTGAAGTCCTGCAGCACAGACTGATGTTTGGGTTCCTTCCTACCCTGAGGGCTTACTAATTCTGGGAGTTTGCAATCAGGGTTGGTACCCAAAGACATTCTGGCTGTGAAAAAAACCACACATCTGCCCAAAAAAGGGCTCTGAACTCACTCTTCCCATTCACCTTCCTGCTTCTGATTTGATCTGGCCAGACATACCTGTGTATCCCTAATGCAAAACCTGGTAATTATCCCCAGAACTAAGAACAAACTACAGCAAGGTCCCACCAGCCACACAAGTGGTCACGTGAAGCAGTTGTAGCATTTGTACAACACTGTCCCCAAATCCCCAGCCCACCAATACAGAGTGCAGACAAATGGGCTGAAGATGGCACCATGTAAAACCTCTCCAGACAGGCATCACAGGTTTGAGCCTGCTCATAAAATGAGTGCCACATGCCTTTGGGGTGTCACCATCAGCTGTGGGACAGCTGTTGACTCCCTGAGGAAGCCACTGTGGTGCTGGGGATGTGTGGGTGAAAATGGCCCTGTGAACAGTAACTTGAGACAGGCAGGGGAGAGCCAGGAGGCCCTAAGGGAACATTTGCATACCTCTGCAGGAAGTCATGCACCTCAGGGTTCACCTGGTCTATGATGGGCATCAGGTAATTTAAAATGTGCTTGGTATTATCCATTGTTTGGTCCATAAAATCCCTGAGGAAAGATTTAAAAGAAGCTTTGTCAAGCAACAACGTCAGCAAGCTCTCCCTCTAGGGAGGCAGCAGAGGGTGAAGCACATGCAATAAACATTCTTGCTGGCAGGGTGGCCCCCAACCCCAAGGAATTCTGTCTCTTTGGAGCAGCCTCCTTCCTGCTTGTCTGGGACACACAGGGCTGACCTGCACACAGAACCCAAGCCCAGACCATCATGCTGCTGTCAGCTGACACTTCTTATTGATGCAGTGCACACAAGAACTGTAAAGCCTTTCCAGTACCCAAAATCTGACTCCTGCCTGGGAGAGGAGAGATAATCCCTCCAAACCACACTCTCCAGCTGGAAGCTTGCTCTTATTTCAGTGCACAAACAGGAAAGACTCTTCATGTGGGGTACAGGACACTGATAGTACAGACCATGCTGCCCAGGGCTATGCAAGGACAAGTGGGAGACAGGAGCTGAGCCAGCCTCCAGGATGTGGAGAGGCCCTGACAGCCACACAACCATGGATAATGCATGTGTGTTGGCTTTTCCAACTCCAAGAGATGCTACAAATTAACTGACAGCCTTCAATTATCCTTTCCCCGAGGCACAGCTCCCTGCAAAGCCACGTGCTGTTGTGTGCTCAGGCTGCTCTCAATTACCCTCTGGGTACAGGCATGACAGGCAGCTGCTTTAACCCAAGGCTCTGCCTTCCCAGCTCCCCTTCCAGGCCAGCTCTACCTGCACAGGCGTCCCCACAGCCTGAGGACATGCAGTTGGCTCCTCTCCTCCCACTGAGTACCTGAGATGATGTGTTGAGAGCTTCTCCACCAGAGCTGTGGCCAGCCTGTCCCCCACCACCAGGAGGAAGGTGACCACGATGTCGTGGTACCCCTGGTAGTAGTGCAGCTGGGGGTTGCGCTTGAGGACGTGGAGGATGATATCGATGAGCTCCTCCTGCAATCCTTCCCTCTGGTCATCTGGCATATCTGTGGGAACAAGAGAGGTGGCACAGCTGTGTCACCTACCAGTGTCTGCTGTGGGAGCAAGGAGAGCACCTGTGCATTTATGAACCTGCCTGATCCCAAGGGATGTGGTGCACAAGGGGAGGGTGGTAAAACTGGCAGAAAAAACTATCTAAAGCCCTAATGCTGTCTCCCAAAACTCTGCAGGGGAATCTGGACAGTTGCTGAGAGGTTTAATCTTTAGATCTGCAGAACCCTTATCTGCAAGGAAGCCGCTGTGGAGGACGGGAGCAGGGTTTATAGATGTTTGCACAGTGCTGCTGTGAAGAGAGAATTGTTCTACACATCCAGCACAGAGGAGGATGTTTTAGTAATTTTTAATTTCCCAGGAGTTCTAGAAAAAAATTCAACAGGACCCATTTTCACAGAAACTATGCCAACTGCATCAGACTGCGAGGCCTCCACCAGCACAGCTTTCTATCAGTCCCCTGCTAACAACATGTGTTTAGGGACAGGATGTCACAGGGAAAACATTGTTCCTGCCTTGCACAGCTGCAGCCAGTTTCTGGCAGCCCTTGTCAACAGATAACACACCCAAAGGCCAAGCAGAGAGTCCCAGTGGAGATCCTGCAATGACAAAGTTCTCCTTTTCCTCTGCTTCACTAATGCGGCTAAAAATAGGCAGGAGGCTGCCATTCAAGGGCAAAAAAATCCGTAGGAGCAGAGCCTCCAGGAATCAGGCCTGCACACAGCATCCATGCCTGCAAGAATCAGAGTGAATCAAGTGTTTATACAAAATAAAAGTGGCAGAAGGGGGAGGCAGATTCTGCCCAGAAATAACGACTGCTCTGCACAGAGAGCTGCTGGATTTAGCATTTTATAAATAACACAAGGCACCAGCCTCCCATCAGAACTAAACAACTGCAAAACCATTTTGCTCCTAAATGTTTTAAGTTCTTTTAAATTTGGTGCAAGAACCTGATTTTGAAACTGTTTTATACCAGGGGTTGTGGGTTGTTCCAAGCACAGACAAACATGCCTTCCCTGCCCCTGAGCTAACCGTGGACTAAAATAAACTGAAGCAAATGGCATGTTTCTCAAGCTTTCCATCTGTCCTAATCTCAACAGGTCATGGTGCACAAGATCCATGCAGGATCCCTCCTCTCTCTGCTGCAACTGTCTGCCAGTAGGAGCCTCCTGGCAGAGGGGGGCAGTGGGGCAGGGGAAGCGGAACGTTGGAAAAGCCACGTCAGAAACCATCTGTGCAGAGACAGCTGCAGGGAACTGATGGCTGCAGAAGGGCTTCACTGCAAGAAGCAGCTGCTGGGAGCTCACACAGAAAAAGTTTTCTAGAAGTCAGGCCCTATGAGTAATAATGGAATGCCACCTTCTGCAGCCTCCCAGGGAGATGTGAGCCATGGCATTGCTCTTGTCCCTACTGAGTGGGAAGAGCAGAACCCCCCTCACCTGGTGGGAAGCGGCGCAGGGATCGCCGCACATCCAGTAACACTTGCTGGTAATCCTTATTGTCCTCTCGCAGCTCCTTCCTTGCTGAGAAAAAGAGGAACAGGATTAACATGAAGCACTGCAGTGGTGGGAAGACAGTAAGGTGAGGGAGCTGGGAAGATCCCTGCTGAATGTGGACATGAAGCTGCACACATCCCCTACTCCACTGTGTATCCCCTTTTTTCATGTCACACCTCAGTCCTGTCCCTGCACTTTCACTGCCACACACTCTGACACTAACAGCAAATGAGACAATTATTTCTTTAGACAACACATGTTAAAATGCTGAAACTGACAGCAGCACTCCCAGCACTCCTAGAAACATCTCTGCTACACAGTTTTGCTGTGCAATTCAAAGTGTACTCAGCAGCAGCACTGGAGGAGTGCTGTGGAGACCATTTATAAAATAGAAACAATTCAGAGGAAAATCTCACCCAGGGTTAGCTAAGACAGTTAAAGAAACAGAAAAGTTCAGTGAGCCAGCAAATTCCTTCTATGTGATCATGTAAAGTTAAACCTTGTCTTCCAGCAGCTCTGGTCACCTCACATCACCCTAATGCCACCTGGCTCTGGACCGAGGTGGGGGGATGCACGTTTCCAAACCATCACAGAATCAGGAACAACAACAAAATCTGTCTGGGGGGGGACTCTAAAGCTACAGGACCTAGAGCTCCTGCATTGCTAAGGTTTAAAAACCATATGGGTACTTCACCAGGAAGGTTGTTGTCCTTGTGCCTGTTCTGACCAAAAAACCACATGAGCTTCACACAACAAACTGCTGCCTGGGAGAGACACATCGGGAGAATTTTGGCCACACCAGGGCTCAGCACAGCCACCTCTTCATGGCAGCAAAACAAATCAAGTCTGATTCTTTCTACTGCAGGTGAACTTACACATGTCAGCTAATGCTCAGGGCCACGCTGACTGCATCAACAATGAACTGATTCCATGACTATCACTAAAGAAAACAACAAATGTTGTTTTTAGAGGTCATGTATTGTTTACATACAACACAGTATTGGTGCTGTAGTGAATCCCCTTTGTACACGAGCTTAGTGGGAAATACAACACACACAGGGAAAAGGCAGGTCAGAAGGCACGTCCCTCCTCTAGGGACAAAGTTCACGGAGCCATTCCTCCCAAGCAGCTGAGTCCAGGCTGTGGCATACCTGGAAGAGGGGGCAGGTCGTCTGTGTTAACACTGAGCAGCTTTGGCCACACTTTGCACCGGATCTCGTCCGTGAGCAGCCCGCCCTTGCTGATCGCCATCCGCCTCAGCGCTGCCACGTCGATGGGGTCACTGTTCAGAGCCCGGTAAATCTCTGCCACTTTTCTTTTCTTCTTAACATCAAAGTCTGCAAAAGGTCACAGAGACATGAGCTGACAGGCAGTGACAGCACACAGTGGGGGCTAGCAATAGCCACTCACAGTGATGTCACACACACACACAAGGGAGATGACACAGGACAGTCACCACACTGTCAGGACAGGGGTGACTCTGGTGGGGACCCCTCCAGCTGAGTGTCCCCATTTCTGCAGGCTCAGCATTGGGGGCACCTCAAAGGGAACTCTCACTACTTCCCTGTCCTGGGGGTCCCACTGTGGGGGGCAAATGCTGCTCCTCCTGACACCGGAGCCACCACCAGTGCCCAGACAGAGCAATTGGCTCCTGTCCTTCCCAACGGCTCACGGCTCCATACAGGATCAAGACAGCACTGCAAAGCCATCCTGAAACTCTTTGCTCTCTGATGCAACTACCAGCTCAGATGTCAAGCGTTTCCTAAGACCAGGACTTAGGAAAGTGTTCAAAAAAAGGTATGGAAAGTGTTCCCAAAACTGTGTTCCTACCGACTCCCAGGTGCAGCCGTCCTAGGAAGAAGCCTGAGTATTTCCACTGACAGCAACAGACACAAGAAAGGACATAATTACACCAGAGTTAAAGAATCGTAAGCACATAGACTTGTCCTACAACAAACACAAACCTGCCAGCCACCAGTACACACACAGCCCAGCCAGCAGGAAATAATTCCCACTGTTTTGAGGAGCACAGGAACTCGGAGCAGGGAGGGAAGGGGTAACACACAAAGCACACAGTGCTCGGGTTAGACACACTTACAGGACACCAGAGTGCTTCCCAGGGAGCGGAGAAGGGACATTACTTCACACCACATGGTGGAATTTGTCACCGCTGCCTCATGTGAGGAAAGCAAGAAGCAGCCGAGAGCCACTCGATATCCCACACTGGAGGAGTTCCCAGTAAGGAGGCTTTGCTGAGCAGCTGTGGGACTGGAGTGCAGGATGAGGCCACAAACACTGCCTTTCCCTAAAGGCTTTTCCCATAGATGCAACAACTCTTGGGATCCGAACAGGATTCGCTCTATAAGGGACGTGTCCAAATAAGATTTGGGGCGGGAGGAATTAAAAGGATTTCGATGGAGAAACAGCTGTTTCCCAAGGCCGCGCCCTCCCGGCAGGGATAGGGGAGCTCGTTCCTCTGCACACGTGGCTCCTCAGCCACTGCCCGGCCCTGCTCCTGCCAGCTCCTGGCTGGAAGTGCAGCTCTCAGCGAGCTCTGAAGGGAACCAGCAGGTCGGCAGGCTGTTCACACACACGGGTGCTAAGTAGGTCGAGCAGTGGATGCTGTTCCTTCTCAAAAACCCTTTTAAAACACTTCTTGGATCAAAACAAGCTGTAACAGCCTACGACAGAGCTCCAACTCCTCCGAATTCCAAGATCCTGGGAACATTAAATCTCCTATCGCTCACACAGTGACTACAGTTTCTTTTACTTCCTTTCCGGCCCCTTGTGCAAGCAGAGTTATTTGCACAACAGAAGCCAGCTCTGCTCAGCCGGTTCCCTATTCCCAGCCAGTTCCCTACCCCCAGCTGCTCCTGATCCCCTGCCACAGGCACACACTGGGCTGTCACATACCGATGCCTCGGGAAGGAGGAGACAAAGCCTAAGGGAGAAAGAACTGTTCACACACAAAGAACTTAAGGAGTAGTGGGAAGGAAGAAGCACATCTTGCGGGCTCCTCCTCTCAAACTTACTAATAAAGACCGCAATATTTACACTTTTCAAACACACAGGGGACAACAGCTGCGAGTATTACCAAAACCAGTGCACTGCAAAAAATGTTTTATGCTACAACCACAAGACATTAACTCGCAGGTTCACCCTAGGAAGAAGAGACACAAACGCAAGGTGAGGGCGGTCTAGAACCCAGATGAGTCCGTCGGTGGTTCTGCACCGCTGCAGGCACGGGGCACCGACTCACGGCCTCGCCAGGTCCGGCCAGCCCGGCGCTGCCGCAAAGCCCTCGGTCAGTGCCGGGGACCGCCCTCGGGCATCAATCGAGCCGCGGCCGCACAGCCGCAGGGTGGGCCGGACCCTTCGCTCGGTGCCGGGACCCCCGGCTCCCCCGGCTCCCCCGGCTCCCCCGCCCGCTCCCGCCGGGGCGGCTCCGAGCGCAGGCGCGGGCGGGACGTCACGGCGCCGCAGTGCGCAGGCGCGGCGCCCCTAGGCGGGTCGCACGGGCTGAGGCAGCCGCGCATGCGCGGACGGGGGCGCGCGGCCTGGACGTACCCCCAGAACGCCCGTCAGGGGCTGTTTAAAACCAACAAAAAGCAAACCCGAACCCTCCCGGTGACCGCCGGACAGGGCAATCCCAGCGCTGCCGGGGCCGCTAACACACCCACAATGCTGCTGCACGCAGGGGCTGCTGCCGGCACGCAAAAGAACCCCGTAAACCCTCCACAGTCCCCCGCCAGCGCTGGCAGCCACGGCAGCGGGAGGGAGAACGGGAGCCCGGCCCTGCTGTGAGGGCTCCAAAGCTCCTTCCGTGCACAGGGGGCCGTGCGTCCTTGTGCAAGGGCTGACAGGCACCGCGGCCATCCACCACTCCCAGCTTCCTCTTCCATTCTTATATCCTTTTGCAAACCTCCCTCGCTTGGAATAACGAAAGAACTGGGTAAAATGTCCTGCATAGCTCAGAACCAGTGCAAACAAGCTGTATTTTGTCATACTGGGTGCTTTTACGGTACAGCACATTGAGGTAACAGTCAACACAGTCCAACTTTCACATCACTTTAGGATATAAAAGATTAAGTACAATGGATTTCCACTGGATGAAGGCATGGAGGAGAAAGCTGTCCTGGTGTATGTGATAAACCTCATCTCCCTGCCGGCAATCCTCACAGAAAAGGGCAGTGTTCCATGTCCCACAATCAGTTTAATCCAGCCCACATGCCCCATCCTAAAATTAACTAAGCAACGTGGAAGCACGTGTCCATCCTCTCCAAAGAGCAGAGGAGGGATGGGTGCCTGGGACAAGCAGGAGCTGCAGGCCAAGGCGTCAGCACCCACCGAGGAACGCGAAGATCACTCCATGTCCACGGGAACAACTGCTGCAATGGCTCTGGGATGAGAGGTCACTGAAAGGGACAGGTGCCATTGTGCCTGCAGCCACACCAGCTGAGCCAGCCTAGCATTAGGTGACTGAGAACAAGTCACAGAAATCCAGTGAGTTGCAACAGGCAAACAACTAATAATTGGTTCATCATCTCAATTCCCCACCATCATGGCTGAGACAGGAGGGTTTTTTTGTTATGGCAAAAGATCCTTCTCCCACGAGTAACTTTGGCTTTGTGACATCTGTGTAAGGCTTCTCTGCACTGCTCCCCATGGGTGTGACAGGGACATGGCCTGCCCAGGGCACATGTGGCTGTCACCACTCCTGTGTCAGTGTATGACCACCCCAGGGAGGCCTCTACACAGGGAACTTAAATCTAACCTCGATAAATAAAACCAAATGTTTATTTACACCAAAGAATTCCAACACTGGATCTTTCACATATGAAGGACAAAGTATATATACACAGCAAGGGGTAGCAGGGCTGTAACAAGGGTGCTTTTCCGTTGTCAATGATAATATTTGTCCACAATTACTGATCTACCATTTCAGTTTAAGTTAACGTCTCCTGGCTCCTTCCTCTCAGTGCATATTTACAAGACTGTGAGGTAACTGGTATTCTCACCACATGGCACGTGAGGGAGGGGATGGTGGGTGAAGATGTGGGATCGGACTTGGCGCAGTCTGATTTTTCCAGCTTTAAGTAGCCACCAGCTCGAAACCTATAGAAACAATTTAAAAACAATATACCCAATAACAAATTAATTCCAGAGATCCAAGCCAAGCAATGGCTGGAAGAACCCTCCACGAGAAAGGGGCTGATGAGAGCAGGGCGTACTCTACAGGAGCACCTGTCTCAGGAGGTGCCAAGGACTCCAACTGAATCAGTAACTTCATTTTTAAGACTAAAATTACATGCAAGGGCTGAGTTAGCATTCTGGTTGACTCCTAAGGAGACATTATCCAATCCAATTAGGGTTTTGGACACTATCTGCACTTACTCCTTTTAAGCTTATCCCACCTCTCCCTACTGGAATTGTCTCCTCAGTGTACCCTGGCTGGGACATATGCAGGACACGGGGTTCAAGTGAGTGGTACTTTAAGAATCCCCTCCCCTGCCTCATGAAGACTTGGTTTGGTAGTCTCTGGAGAACAGCACAATCCCCCAAGGCTTGTGGAGGAATAATGGTGGGAACATGAAGAGAAGAGATTTCCAGCAGGATGCAAGAGCTTGGAAATGCTGTTGATTCATCTTTGTTATTACATGAAGAGTTGTTTTGCTGCTTTGTTTAGGTTTTTTTTTTTTTTTTTTTTTGGGAGGGGTGGGGGAGGGGGAAAGAAAAACTGTCCAAGAAGTATTCCATCTGTAGGTATTTTCAGGGAATCCCCTGAGTTACGAAAAGTTCAAGTAAAAAAAGAAAAAAATCAGCCTATAATAATTTTGTATATAATGACTGAACTACTATAAATCCACAAGCAACAGTTCAGACACGGTGTCTCCAAAGCGTTCATCCCCTCCCTTCCCCTGCCAGGCACGAGCTGCGTCCTGAGGAGAGGTGGAGGGGGAAACCTCTTCCCCACCTGACTCAGCTCAGGCAGCAGGAGACAGAGCCCGTCACTACTGCTGGGCGCCCGCAGCAGCTGGAACCGGCATCCCCAGGGTGGTGGTGGCAGAGATGACGGGTGAGCCTGCTAGAGGTCCAAGGGGTGAAGGTGTTGGCACTGAAGAAATCCCTGGAAGAGACACAGGTAAGCAGGAATTAGAGTAAAAACAGCGCGCTGCTATCCAGGACAGCTTCTGAAGTCAAGTGGGAGCTTTGTGGGTCAGTTATGTTTCCAGAGCTGCCAAAGTAATTAAAGACATAAAAGATCTGTCACTATTCTTTGCAGCTCTGGCAAGGGCACGGATTTGCACACCCCTGAGTGTCACTGATGGGCAGAGATGTGGCAGGATCACAGAATGGTTTGGGTTGAAAAGGTAACCTTATAGCCCCTCTTGTTCCAACCCTCCCGCCATGGGCAGGGACACCTTCCACTAGACCAGACTGTCCCAAGCCCTGTTCAACCTGGCCCTTAAACAAATCCAGGGATCTGAGAGCCACAGCTTCTCTGGGCAGCCTGTGCCAGTGAACTGTCCTTCAAGCTGCTGCCAGAAAATCACCCGCAAAGAAATTCTTAAAATGAGACCAGAAAAACAGGTCAGGCTGCCCAAGGCCTTATCAGACTCTCCCACCCACTTACTCTGCAGCTCTCGTTGCCCTTGTCCCCAATCCTGGGAGATGACCCAACACCGCCCTGCCTGCTGAACTCTCCCTCCTGGGTCCTCCCACCCACCCCACAGACAGAAATGCTTCAGCACACCAAGCACCAAGTCGAGCTGGCAGAACTGACCTGACATCATGCTCGCACTGCTGACAGGAGTGCTGCCACCCGCCATGTTGGACGAGCCCATCCGAGCCTGGTCTTTCACAATGGGGTCTAGGAAGAGCACACTACCAGTAAGTGCTGTGCTGCCAGAGAGCTGCTGAGGCACACAAACTGCCTGTGGCCTCTGTGCTCAGCCAGTCCTGGCACTCTGCCTGTTTCAAATAACATCAGCCACCATCTATTGAAATACAGACATTTCCACCAACGCCAGTGGGAAGCACTCAAGAAGGTACCAAGGTCATGTGATATCAGGGAAAATCAGCTAAATTATATGATTTGGGGTTCAGCAGGACTGTCTGACAGGAAATAACAAAGGTTATTAAGGCAAAGTTGATCTTTCTGTGCTAAGCAACTGTGTAATTGCAGAAAGCCAAACCCAGAATATGGGTGTAGCAAGCAGAAAGATTATCAGTGATTACAATCATGTGTCATGTCTCTGTACACATCCTACATCTCTGTGAGCTGTCAGGTGTGTCACTAGAACTTGTCCTCCATGAGATGATCACAACTTACTAACTCATTACTTTCAGCTGCATGTAAATAAGGTTCTCACCTGAACAGGGACAACCCCTTCCTGCCTCCCAGCCCTTCTGTGTCAGACAAGGGAATTCCAAACTTTGCTGAGCTCAGCATTACATGTATCTTTTTGTGGACACAAGTTAATGAACTGTTTGTCCAGCTCTCACATTCCAAGCTATTGGCTTCTCTAATGCTCATACCTGCAAAACATTTCCCTGGGATTTTTCCAACAGGTGTAACACAGATCAATAGTCTGTTAATTGCAGGGGTCCCTTCAGCAGCAGCTAAAAAAACCCCAAAACCAAACCACCTGAGCAAATACTGACATTATGCATTGTTGCAGCTGCTTCAAACCCCTAGATATCAATATCTGTGAAAAACAGCAACTATTTAAAAGCATTTATCAGTGAAAGTAACATTTCTGCTTGCAAAATCAAGACCTGAATATAGCAGTAGCTAAGCAATTTAGCAACAGAAGGAGTTAAAATTTCTGTTTATCAACAAACCAGAATTTTCTGGGTTTATCCAAAAAGAGGAGTCCACGCACACCTGCAGAAAGCAGCCCCAAATTTAGGTGATTTAGCTGACTTTCCTTGATATCACTTGCTGATTCATGGGCCTGACACAGGCACCCAACACTGATTCTTTGGCTCTTGGAGGTGGCACACAGAGACCAGCAGCCTCAGTTCCAGCACAATTATTTGCAGACCAGACTTATCACTGTTGCCATTCTCTGTTCCCATCTGCACAAGCCATGGCAACAGAGATTTCCCAGAGGCAGAACTCTCAGGACAGCAGCTGATACTTACAGAAGTAGGGGTGTTCCATGGCTTCTCTTGCTGTGAGTCGTGACTGGTGATCATATCGCAGCAGCTTGTCTAAGAAATCCAGAGCTTCTGGACTCACCAGGTGCTGGTTCTCACTGTGGACAAAGCGCTCCCATCGCTTACGGGAGTGTCTGCAGGAAAACAGACCCAGATCAGGCCAGGCAGGGGACAGTGATGCCAAAACTCACTTTCTTAAGGAGCAAGAACTGTGACAGATGTCCAGCCCTGAGGGAGGCCACTGCTCCGTGCAGCAGTGCAGGAGGGAGACATTCCAGAACACGAAGCAGTGTCACCGTGTCTCCACGCGGTGGCACAGCAGTCACAGCCCCAGCACAGCCACCTCGGCCACCACAGCCCCTGCACAGCTCTGCCATGACCCCAGACAGCAGCAGGACTAATGCTCAGAATGGATTACAGGCCTAAAATTGCAGGTTCTGTCATCTCTTATGCACCCAACATGAGTTCCTTTAATTTTAGACCCACTATGAGAGGGGAAAAACCATATAAATTCCATGTTTAGCAGCACCTGAATTTCTGCACTCTAATGCTGAGAAACACCATTTTGATTTTTTCCCTCCAGACTGAAGAGAGTATTTGCCCTTCATGCTTTCTGCTCCAGTAGCTCCTTTATTGCCTGAATGACATTTAAAAATCTTTCCTCAGGTCCATTTCCATATAAAGGACTACAGAAAGCACTGGCAAAAGGGACCAAAGGCACAAAGTGTCAGTTCTACAGAATCCTGGCTCTGATTTCTCCCCCAAATTTTTGTTCATTTCAAGGTCTGTTGACAAAGCTGTAACTGTCTGGATCTACCAAAGAGACTCCAGACCTTGGCTCACCTGCCCAAAATGTCATTGAAACGTGGATCCAGCTCAATGTTGTATTTGTCAATGTAGTCATACAGATCTTCTGTCCCCAGAACCTTGGCTATCCTCACCAGCTGGGAACAAACACAAAAACAAGTCACTGCTGTGAAGGTATGATAATACCAGAGCCTGCATGGAGATATAGCAGCACATTCCCATGGGAGCTGGAACCTGATCCCAGCAGCATGAATCAGAAGCCACAGGGTCAGCCTGTGGCTCTGGCCTCCCCAGCCACACAGTCCCAGGCATCAGGAACACGGCTCCACTCACAGCTGGAGCTCAGCACCCCAAGGCAGCCAGGAGGGAGCCACAGACCCTAAAATCTCTAAAACCTGAGACCTTGCAACACCACTTTCCTTAGAAGCATGAAAATATTCAAAACCAACAGAGGGGAAGGCAAGAATAACTGGTCAAAAAAGCAGAAACTCTGGATCTTGCACGTGAAAGGTGAAGCACCACCCCAGAGAGCTCCAGAATAAAGGTTTGAGAATACAAGCTCCCTGTTCCATAATATTTGCATGGCAGTCACATGCTGAGCATGTGATAAAAGTTTAAAAACAAAAATTTTGGCCCAAAGGCAACACATCAAAGATTTCAGAATCTGGATAAACCTGTACCAATTTCAGTTTCTACACAGAGTGGGGGAAGAGTGAGTAGTGGCAGGGGCTTTCCACTTAACCTCAGGAACAGTCAAACTATGTACCAGAACACACCATCCTTAATATAATTATTTCTACAGCTTTTCCCAGACACCTACTGAGGAGCTCCTAAGTACAAAGCTCTATAAATCAATTTCTACTTAATTGGTTACATAATCTTGCACACTTGAGAAAAGGAATGTGGCTTCAAACTGAGCTAAGAAGCCATTAAAGAAAGGCTTAAAAAATCTCTGGATGACTTGATAGAAGCCTAAGCAGGAAACCTTCATGGTGCTAAGAGAACAGACATTGTACATGACCAGCTCTCACCTGATCATAGTTGTCATGGCCATGGAAAAATGGCTCCTTTCGGAATATCATACTAGCCAACATGCAACCCAAGCTCCACATATCCAGACTGTAATCATACATCTGTACAAAACCAGAAGGACAATTCAATTTCTAATGAATTAAGCAGAACAGACCTCCAAAACTAACAGGGTTCCCCCACCCCACCAAGGTGATATGAACACAGCCATGTCATGCTGGAAACAAACTGAACTATCTTCACGTATCTTCATCCCTAAACCACTGTTCAGCTCACTGTTCCAGTTACTTAAACTGGGATACAGCAATTAGCAGGACAGCAGGTATCCTAATTCCATCCCTGTCTGCCAGGATATTAAAGATCAGAGCTTTCTTCTGTTTTCACTGCAGACTCCAATGTTATAAACCACTGAGAAATGTGTGATGGGAAAGGAAGCATTGGGACAAACAACAAAAGGTGTGGACTCCCCAGGGTCTATGGACAGGTGAGGATGTGCTTTCTTCCAAAACCAGCATGGTCTGAAAGTCACCAGGAACACTGTGATTTCCATAATGCAAACTGCCATCAGATAAGGGGATGCTTTTATAGCTTAATTTAGAAGTTCATGCAGTACTTGCTGTTCCCACAGGGGCTTTGTTTCATTTCTGTACCTTACTGCAAACACAGCCTTGCTAAAAAAATATTTAACATTTGTATTCCAAGATCCATAATGATAGTTCTGCAGCTCTTCCTCAGGTCCTGAGACTACTCATTTGTATCTTTCATTCAGGGGCTTTATGGCCACTGCTTTCTGCCATACATTTTGGAACAGACTGTCTTTAGCTTCAGCTCTCTAGACATCTGAATTTTGGGCTGATATAACTTGAAATGGCACTGACTTTCCATATCAAAGTCAGTAAGAAGTCCTGGTAACTCTTACCTGATAATCTACAAGAAGTTCAGGTCCTTTGAAATATCTGGAAGCCACTCTGACATTGTACTCCTGGCCAGGGTGATAGAATTCAGCCAAACCCCAGTCTATTAGTCTGAGCTAAAAATGGTAAAAACAAAGAAAAAAGGCTCAAGGGATGCTCCAGTTTACCACTGGTGAATTTAGTATGAAGTTAACTTATAAATCTTCCATTTTCAATTAATTTGATCAGTGTCTGGTTACATATTCTCCCCAAACCCATATCACCAAGCAGTCTAAATAAAATCTATAAACTTATAATAAAACCTATCCATACAACCCTGCCTGTGGGTAACATGTGACAAAGTAAAGCCTCAAAAAGCAGCACAATATTCTCATTTTACATTTGTTCACACCATGAGAGCAGAGTTCCCCTCAAAGAGGTCTGCTAGTACCACTAAGCAGGAGTACCCAAAAGGGATGGATCAATAGTTTGCCAAAGAAGAGCAGGACCCCTCCCTGCCCCCCAGCCACCCCACACTACCTTTCTGTGCTCATGGTCAATCATGACATTGTGAGGTTTGACATCTCTGTGCATGATTCCCATGCTATGGCAGTAATCTAGAGCCTGCAGGTGAAAGGAAACAGATGCTGGAATCACAAGAATCTGCCAAGTTAAACATATTCAAAAGTATTTCCACACATATCAAGTCTAACTTGATGGCAGGACTGTCCAGTGATAGATCCTAGACTAGACTCACTGATCACAGAAAATGCTTCTAGACCCACCCCCCAAAGGGAGGTCCCAGCAACACAAATGTCTTTAGTTTACTTCACGTGCTTCCTCATAAAAATTGGAATTTCAGAGTCTCTAAGAGCATAGTTACTAGGCACTAATGATCACACAAGCCCCCTTTCTCCAGACTCCTAAGGAGAAATTACTTAGTTCAGAAGAATGGATGAAGTTATTTGACTCATATTATGCCTGAGCACAAACCCAGCCAGTAACAGCTCACAGTTTTCTTCTTCCAGAGGCTACATGTACTCCTGATTTAAGATTTTAAGGTATCTCCATGTACCAAAATGCTGAAAAACAGATACTGAAACAGATATTTTTCTGCCCAATTCTTCCATGGACTCTCCTTCTCTTAGTGATATGATGTCACTATCATCAATGACATGAGAACCATCTCTACAGGATTAGCTGAGAGCAAATACTAGAAATAAACCAACAAAACAGCAAAACACCAACTTACCTTCAAAATCTCATACATGTAGAATCGAATATCATAATCTGTTAATGTCTGGTATAATTGCTGTGGGACACAAACACATCATGTCAGTGTTCAACATCCAAAAAACTCCTGTTCTGGGCTGCTGGCATTCTCCAAAGCCATTTGAAATACAGTTCAAGTTTCTCAAATTACTCTGATCCCACACCTGACTCTGATCAGTCTGTTCCTCTCCCTTTACAAACCCCATACGTAGTTTCCTTCCAGCTTTGCTCAGACAGCACATCCTGGCTCCTGTCACTATCTCCCTCTGGTGATATTCACCCAGCACAAGCATGATGGATGGCATTGCACAGTCTTTCTTCTTCTGAGGCAGGTCAGTATGAAGGGACAAATAAACATTTAAATCCCCATTCCCAGGAGTATGGAAGGCCACATAAACAGCTGTCCACATTTAAAGTGGTTTCCATAAAGAGTTGTACACATAAAAGCCAAATGCCTCAAAAACACAGGCACTGATGGGCCACAAGGTAACAGATTCATTTGCTCCCAAGGTTAAATACCTCTTGGAATCTGCATTCTCCTCTTGTAACTTATGTGGCAAAATGGTACTGGTGGGCTAATTACAAACTTCTGTCCCAACTGCATTTACCTTTAAAAGCATTTCCCATGCTGGAAGGAAATGCCTATCCTATGTACTTTCCCTTCCCCAGAAAGACCGTATCAGTGGTTTTCAAACACAAAAAAAAAAAGAGAAGTCACATCCCACACTGTACCTTAAAGTCTGTGTTGTTTACATGTTCAAAAACCAGAGCGGGTGTTCGAGACTGAAACAGAAAAAAAAAGCATTCAGCCATGTTAAGTTATGTTTCCACTTAGGATAATGAATTACATAGTTTCTTTTCTACTAAAACTGCACAAAATCCCTCTGCCTTGGACATATTTATGATTCCCCCAGACAGAGAGAGCAGAGCCTAAGCCCACAGCCTCCAGCAGCACTGTTTGCAGAGCGAATTAACTTGTCTCAGCTCACTGGTATCTCTTCCTCACAGAGTGAGGGGCTGGAGGGACCTGTGGGGGAAGGGCCCTCTAAAAGAAGTTTATCAGATTAAGAGCTGATCTGATCAGTCAATTCAAAAGCAGGATTTAAGAGCAGGGGAAAACAAAAAGCCAGGTCAGAGCTGAAATCAAACAGAGCAACTTCACCCACAACCCCAATGTACTCCTTGAGTTTCTCCCTTACTCACCACAGGATCTTTTACTATATCTGCAAGGGTGATTATATTGGGACCGCCTCGCAAGTTCTCTAAGATCTTGATTTCACGCTTGATTTTCTTCTTTTTAACAGGCTGAAGAATAAAAACCCAAAGTGTAAGATAAAGCCCTGCAGTAAAGTGAGGCTAATAGCTCAACACCCAGATGACATCATCCAGGTGACTGCAGATCAGCAAAATATATTGAAACATTTGCAATTTAACTTGAGTATGCATCACACCAGTAAGGGCTCAAATATCTGCTGTCTCCTTTCTAACCACACAACTCTGACAGCTACAGACAATAACTCCAAGTGAAGGAGAGGTTGGAAGATGGCATTTTTTTAAAAAGCTCTCTGAACATAATCTGATAGGCCAAGAGGAAATGGCCTCAAGTCATGCCAGAAAAAATTTTTTTCACAGAATGGGTTGTCAATACCTGGAACAGGCTGCTCCAGTGGTGAGGACACCATCCTTGAACAGATTTAAAAGATGTAGATGGAAGACATGAATGCTGGGGTGTTGGCTGGACTTGATGATCTTTAAGTGCTTTTCCAACCTGAACAGTCCTGTGATACTCCAAGATTTCTTAACTGGCATGTGGCAAATGTTTAACTATGAGAAGTCCATGGGCTTTTGGAGGGTCACTAAATGAAGGCCAAGGCTGTGACAGCCTGCCATGACACTGGCACTTAGTGAAGCTGAAAATTTTGTAGTCAGCTGCTGAAATGTTGCTTAGTTCCAAGTAAAAAGGTGTTGCACATCAGGGCTTCTTTAAGACAGAGCCTAATTCCTTACAGGCAGAGATCTGACTTAAGTGCACGGTTTATAGATGGCCTGTTTCACTGACACTCCAAAGCCAGGAGTTTAAACTCAGGCTTTAAGGATTTCAGTTTTAGAACATCAAAAACCCCTTTCTGGCCTCCTGATCACCTCAAGACAGATTTTATCTTTTGCCCAATCCCCAGCTCACCTTGAGAATTTTAACAACTACTTTTTCATTATTTGTAATGTTGATGGCTTCAAATACTTCACTGTATTTGCCTCGGCCTAATTTTCGAACTAGCTGGTAGTCATCTTGATTTCTGTGGAGAGAAAAGGTTAGAGTTCCAAAGGGCTCACTCATTTCCATCACAATTTATAAACTGCTGCTTAACACTCAATCACTGCCTCACTTGACAGACAAAGGGGATTAACTAGTGCCTTACCTCTCCTGAACTGGATGATTTAAGAACTATGAGAGAAACCGGGAGCTTCTATTTGCCCAAGACAGATTCAATCCAGAACGATGGATTGAAAGCCCAACTATGTATTTCAGCATTAGCAAATTTGAACTATCCCTTCTCTCTACATTTGGAAGCTCCATTTTTCCTTGTATAATGCCGGTAAAATTCAACAAAGCCAGTACAAGGCAAAATCTAAGTGCAAGGCTGTTTAAAAACAGTCTGGGCACAAAGCAGCACTCATGCTCAGACGACTGTGTACATTCCAGAAACTGGGAACTGCACAGCTGAGGGCAGAACTCTGTCTGGGCCCTCCATATCCCAACTATGAAGCTGCCACCGCTGCTGTCTGATTCTGGGACAATTTAGTCATGAGCTCAATTTAGACACCTCCTTCCTTCAAAGAGAAGCAGCCATGTCTTTTCCAGGCACTCCCAGAGAGCTGAGCAACAAGTCATAAAATAGCATGTACCTATTTAAGTCTGTGGAGCCTCTTCACTTATCCAAGTCAGCAGCAACTTCAGTTTGAAAGTCTTTTCATTTCTTTTCAGCCCTGCACTCAGGACTGTTTGGATTGTTTCAGAAATAGATTTTCTTCCCTCTGAAAGGGGATGTTTCTCGACTACCTGGCAAAACTTCTTCAAACTTTTAAGGAAGCTGCTATACATGTTCTTCCACAACTGGGAATTTAAAAGTTTGATTAAGAAACATTTTTCTGAAGGGAAGTTGTGATCCTTTCCCTTGCCATCTGCCAAGAAGCACGAAAAAGCCTCACGCAGCACAATTGCCTGAACTCCCCAAGTACCACTGTGCAGGATCCACAGGGATTGATCCTGGTACAGGGACATCCAGAAGCAGCCCAGACTTACCCCCACTCAACAACATGAGACTCATAGTCCCAGTACTCCCGGGGTCTGTGTGTGTTCACATCCGTGTAAACTCTGGCCCTGCTCGGCACGGGTCCCGACATATCAGACAGCTTGGCAGGCGGAAGCGAGATGTGAAATCAGAGGCGACCTGCTCTGCAGTGCTGCCACAGGAGAAAGGCCTCAGATTCCTCCACCTGCAGACAGAACATAAACCAGAGGTTAAATTCTCAACGTACTTCAAAAGTATTTAAGTTAATCATTAAAAGCTGCTGCAGAGGAGAGGCTGGAGCCTGCCCAGCCACAGGCCTGGGATTTCTTGAAAGCCATTTGTCTGCTCTCCCTCACGCAGGACCGGCCCCTAGCAAACCAACCTGGTAATTTTTCAGCACCTTGTTTCCAGCTGCTGGTTGTAAAGGTAACTTTCCAAAAGGAAAGAATGCCACGTGCTCTGTATCTGCAGACAGATCCTCTCCTTTCAATTCCAGACTGAAAGCAACAGCCACAGGCTGCAATCTCACCCCGTCTTGGGCCATGCAATGCAACAAAATCAATTCTGCTGGAATGGAAACCAGCTTTAGTCACAACTTCCTACAGTCAAAACATTAAATCTGACTGTCGAAAAGACAGCAGCATCTGGGTTGGATTATGATGCTTTATTCCAACATGAAAGAAATGCACTGCTGCAAGGGTCTGAAGATGTTCTTTGCATTCTGCTTGGCCAAAGTTCCTCCAATCCTTCCTTCTTCCAATGCAATTTTTGCAAAGCTTCTGATAAGTTTCTTCAGTATTGTGACTGGTCAAAACCACTCAAAAGAAAGTTACTGTATATTAGAGACAAACACTGTATCTTTATTCTATATGTCTGAATACTTTATCATCCTGATGTGAATATTTAGGACAGCAGTAACTCACTACAGTTTTTTATCAATATTGTCCCACCCAAGATAAATGTGGTGCCTTTACATGTCTCAAATCTTTCACAAGGGGAAGTTAATACCCTTTTAGATGTTTAAATACAAGAATCCCCTTGTCAGCTTTCAAAATAACTTACAAGAAAGGAGCAGGGAAGAGCATTGTTGGGTGTGCAGCAGCAGGTGGCAGGGCCATACAGCCCTGTGTATGTGCTCAAACAGTGGGCAACACTGTTATCTAAACTAATAGACTTACTTGCTATGCCAATCTTATCCCTTCACAGAAAATGGGCAACTGCCAGACTGCAGAAGGAAGTAACAGCCCCATTTATCACCCACTAATGAGAAAGACCAAGAAATCTGCTCGGAGCAGGTTTCTAGTAGCTTAAGCTACTAGGACACGTCACAACAGAAGAAAATTCTAGAAGCAAAATCCTGCTCTACAGGCAGAGTCCTGGTGTTTATTTGAGGTCTGTAGAACTTCAGCTCCTGTAGGGACCCAGCAAGACCCACTGGCTGTGAAGATGGCAGAGGACCTGGGGAACACAGGTCTGATGTCCTTCACCATGTCACACAACCTGAGCAGCAGCTGGTCCTGCTTCCAGAGGCAGAAGTGCCTGCAAGGGCTCTCTGACATGGACAAAGCCTCCTTAGGTGGGACAGAGCTCAGCAATGGGATATTTTTTGACCTACTGACACACAAATGGTGTTGGTGGCAGCTTCAGGTAGACAGGGTGGAATAATCCAGTCCAAAGGATAAACAGGGACACAGCACTATCCCAAAATCCACTGTGGAAGGGTGACTGAGGCCTTAGACCAATAAAAGAAGGATGAGGCATTTCAGCTGTGTGTCCAGCTAATGGAAGAATATGAAGCATTCCTCAAAATATAATATGTCTATTCCTGGATAAAATGCTAGTCCTCTCACAAAACACAATTTCAGAAGATGAGGCAGCAATCATCTAAGACCTCAAAGCATTTATGTGGCATGACTCAGACACTTAGAAATTAGATGTCCCCAGGCATTACTAGAGCATGCAAGTTTACTAGAACAGTTTAGTACAGTGAAATTTATTAGATTTCAAAGTTCAATCACTGTGTTTGTGTTTCTTCTCACTCCCTGTGCTTCTGGCAGGAGATGCACTGGTCCATTTCCTCTGCCCAATACTCCTTGTGAAGGAATTAACTGAACTTATACATGTCTCAGATGACTTAGCAATTTTAATTTTTAAGCACAATCCAGTATAAATAAAGCACACGTGACTGCTCCCCTCACCCAGCTTAGCAAGATCAGTTTCAGCACAAAAAAAAAAAGAAAAATCAATCACATTATCTAAAGATAGATCAAATTTCACAGTGGCTATTTTTTGTCACGTAGCTCTAGCCTAGCTCAAGCAGCACATTGTAACAGGCTGCTCAGAGAAGGGCTTTTTCAGGAAATCATCAACTGCAGCTTCTAAGAATGGCACACAATGTCTATTTATGAGGGTAGGTATTATTGTCTACTATTCTTTACACAGGAAGGGGAGAGAATCTGCACAGATAACTAAATTTTAAAGCAAACAGTTACAGACATACACAAACTTACCCTGCCTAAAAGCTGCTCACTCTCTGCTCAAAACTGCCAAGGAATTTGTATAGATTTTTGCCTTCAGTGCCCCTGGAGGGGGATTATTTTGCAGTGGATCCAAGCTCTTTGGCAGAAGGGAATGACACAAATAAGGACAGATAATGGGGCCAGGTGTTGACATGCAAGCATCAGTTGAGCCTGCAGTTTTAAAGCAGAAAAATCTACAGTATGAGCAGTGACTGCACCTAGAGAACTGCCCTGAGCTTGTTAAAACAGATGAGTTCTATTTCTGCAGAATCCAAACAGAATGTTGTCATTTATTAATTCCTGCATTGATGACAGAATCATAGAATATATTGGGAGAGTCTGCTCAACATCACCTAATCAAAGCAGATGTGGTGAGATCAGAGTCCAGTGTAGCCTTGAGCATCTCCAGAAACAACATTAAAATTTTAATTTCTCTGGTAGAGAAATCTTTAACTAGGAAACAACCATGAGCTTTTAGGTAATGTACCAGAGGTCACAAAGAGAGGAAGACAAAGCTCTGACATGCTGCTCACTGCCAAGGCCTGCCTGTGCAAGGACACAGAGCAGGGCTTCTCAATCAGCCCGTGGTGACACCCCTTGGACAGATAGCACCCAAAAGGGCTCACATGACAGCTAGAGCAAAGGAACACCATGCCAAAGTTACACTGCTGGCTTCTCCCACACAGGCCTGTCCTCAAAAATGCCGTTGGAGTATTAACAAACTGATAATTAGCTGATTTCTGACACAGCAGCCTTATCAAGAGGAACCCTGCTCATCCCAGACAAGAACAGAGCCAAACACAGCTCCTGTCCTGCTGACAGACTCCAGGGGAGTACCCAGAGCCCCAGCCCAGAGACTAATAACTGTGCTGCCACCATATAGGAATTTTTTAATTGGAAGGCCTACTAATTAAAAAAGATCAGTTCTTAAAAGTTTGAATTCTTCTAACAGTAGCCTGTTGTCTGAACAGCTTGGCAAGCTGAGACATTTTGTGCCTAAATTTCAGTGAAATGGTAAAAAGCCTCTCAATGCTCTCTTTAACTCTGTTTTTTAAAACATTTTAATCTAAACCAGTTACAAACCCCCTCATTTTTAAAAAAAGGATGTTATCATCCTTACAATGCACTCTAGTTCTAAGGGCAACCATGCCCCCATAGAGAATTTGGTATTTTGTGAAGGATCCATACTTCCAGCACCTACTCCAATTAGTACAGGAATTTCATACACCCTCTGTCCTTCCAGATGCATGCACTTAGAGCAAGTAGCAACAAAACACAGCTAAGAAATCCAGGCAGATTAGTTTCTGAGAAACACACCTACTTCGCCTCTAGTAAAATTTGCCTTTTTTTTTTTTTTTTAAGCCAGAATAACTGAGATACCGGATTTTTTTTTTTTCTCCTTTTAAATGGAAATGTTCTTGGCATGGAACCTCTCTCAAGCAGTTACTCATTCAGAACTTAAAACCTATGAAGTTGCCCCAGTATGATGCAGCACTTACACAGGCTCCCAGTGAGCTGAGAGCCAAGAGCTTCCCGGAAGACTGGTGTCCCAAGGAACTCACAAGTGCCATCCAAGTGATGACCTTTGTGGATAAGGTTTGGAGTATAAATAATGCAGCCAAGAACACAAACACAGCTTGACACTAGCTTCCCTGTGGATTGCTGTTAACAGCATGCCTTGCCCTCAGCGTGAACAGTATATTGCCAGAAAGATCCAAGTTCACCCAGAGAGAGTGGAGTGAGCCCAGAAAACCTTGTTCAATACCCCATAAACCCGGTTATTCCCGATGACCCACCTGAACTCTGCTTCAGTGAGCCCACAGCAGTCCCAAAGGAGTAAAACAGGCCCTGAACTCGAAGAGGCAAGAAAACATTTCTGTAGCTTTATGAACTCCAGACAAGCTCACCTTCCTCGAGGAGAAAGCAAAGTGGACAGATTGGCCAAACAGGTCTAGAGACTTTCCTCTCACTTCTACTTTCCCCACGTAAGCTCATTACAGCGGCGATTGTGCCAGCCTAAGACTGTAAACAGGCTGAGACAGCAGCGGGTTTGTTGTGAGAGAAGAAAAGCTCTGTCAGTGGAGAAGAGCAGAATTACAGCACAGAGTCTGGAATCAAAAGGTTATTCCCCTTCTTTCATCTACAACTGCAAGCAAGATGTTACCTTTCACAGCAGAAAGCTTAAACCCAGCCTCTAAAATCATGAGTGTAAAATGTGATTTGGTAGGGTGAGCAAGAATTACAATTATCAGATGAAATTGTTGATGATTTCCTTCACATAGCCCTGTAATCCTCCCAGGGAGGTGCACTTGCTCCTTCAGAGTTTGAAGAATATCTAATACTGGAGAAACACTGAAATTAAAAAATCAAGACATGCCTAAATTTTACAGTACTGCCTGCTGGCAGTCAACATCAATCAACACCCAGCTTACTTTTAAAAGAAATAATAGTAATCAACGCTATTAAAAAATATGCTCTCTCTCACAAAAGAAACCTGATTTGGGTATTCTCATGATGCTGAAACTTCAGCAATACAAGAACGGAACAAGTGACCTCCAGAAGTCCCTTGCAACCTATATTTTTCTATGATTTTACAGCTAAAATAGAAACAAGCCTGGATTAACAAAATTGACATTTTATATCCTTTCCTGAAGATCATTTCCCTACTAAAAGGAACAACATTGACAGAAAAGTAGGTTTTAAAATTTGAGTTTAAAAAAAAGCTTAGGTTTGAAATCAAAGTTTTCTCTGGGTGTTGTTTTGAAACAGCACAGTCTGATTTAACTGCATTTCCCACCAAAATTATTTTCCAGATTTCTTTTCAATAGCTGGTTGTGTCCGACTGTAGAGAAATAACAAATGATAACGCAATGACCTCAACATTCCCCTAACAAAGAAACACAAACTGTTGTGATTAATTCAAAACAAGACATGGCCAGTCTGCAGGGAAAGCAGTTGACAGGTTTAGTTATACTGGAAGAAACATCTTGGAGTAATTCTGCACTAGAAACATCCTAAATTTAGACTGGCTCTTCCTACATCAGCTCCACTGATTCCTCTCTGAATTCCTCACGATTCCTGCCAAAGTCACCCTCTGTAACGAGGATCACAACCTGTATGGAAGCCACAGGAATGGTTTTACTGCAACTCCATGATACTCTTCAGTCTTGGGGAAAACTTCACTGTGCCACTTTCCCATCTTGGAAAGCAGAGTGTTACGTGTCTGTCACCCTCTGGGATGCCCTGGCAGGGGCTCTGGTGCCACACACTCTCCTGGCAGAAGGTCTGTCATGTTTTCTCTAGCAGCTGAATTTTAGCAGAGCTCACACAAACTCTCCATGGGTCTCCAGCATCTCAGCCTGGTTGGACATCAGTTTGGCAACAGCACGTGGACCTGGGGCAGAACACTGGGATCACCTCCAGCAGCAGTGACATGGATTCTATGACAGACAATTCTCCAAGACCATGATCACTATTATTTTCAGAGCTAAGTTAGTCAACAGCACATGGAGCAAAGGGAAAGACCCCAAAACACAAAGACCCAAAAGCTGACCTTGGGTGAGGCCATGTAGCTGCAGAGGGCAGCAACATCAGCAAGACACCCAAGCCCCAGCAGGCTCTGCCTCTTTCCCAGGCCTGCAGCTTCTCCTGCCACGCTCCCAGCACCCAGCGGATATCCTCACTGCCAGTGCCAAGGACTCCTGACACAACCCCAGAAAAATGGCTGCAATACAACCAGGCACTGCCAAACTAACTTGTCTGTACACACACACCAAACAGAAAGCAACGACAAAACTCCAAAACTCTTCTGCTCGCACCTCTTCCCCAAACTGACAGTTCTGGCTGAGCAGGGAGTGCAGGAAAGGTGGGGGGATTTTCTTTGGAGGAATATCCCTTCAGGTCTGCCCTAAAGCCAAAGCAATACTTCAACAGGAAGCAGTTCCTTTTTCTTCCAAGAGCACTAACAAAACTAAATCTCCTACTGCTGGAGCTTTGGACAGTATTCCAGTTACCAAAACTTCAGTTTGTGAGACCCCAGCAACACCAGGGAACTCTTCCTGGAGGCTCACAAAGGGGAATGTTTCAGCAGCACTACGGGCTGACATCAGGTTCCACTGGCAGCATCCTCTGGAAAGTTCTATCTCCCTAATTGCTGCTAAGTGACACAGTTGTTTTCCTCATTAATTAGTAGGCACAGAGTACTGCCAGGACAATCATTCAGCTGATTTGACTCCTATGGTCCGTGTAGAGAGAGGGATTTAGGCAGAACTCAGAAAACTGACCTGTACCAACCATCTGTAAAAGTTATAGAGTTTTAATTGATCTGATCATGCAATTCCTAGAGGCAGGAACAATTACCAGAGCAAAAGAATAAACGAGAGGACACTGCCTGTAACTATTTCTTCAGGAAATCCCAGTGATCAGCTGTTCCATGGAGCAGGCAATCCACCACAAACCATCTCCAACCCTCAGCCAGCATTGAGCAGGCTCAGCAAGAGGCACCCGGTGCAAATCCCTGCCAGAAGTGAAGTTCTGACATAATTCTCTAAAAATTTATCATTATTAACACAAGATGAAACCAGCTACCACCATTCCAAGAATCAAATGGAAAAAAACCCCCAGCTATTAAACTCCAGCAATCAGCACTCTCCTTCACACCTTACAAGCCCCCAGTAAAGCCATTGTGCCAAAACTTGTAACTTAATTTGTAAGCTCAGCTGAAATTAATCTAGATGCTGCAGTGTGAGGAAAAAGCCCTCTTTTTCCTTTCTGGAGTACAACCAAGTGTGGAAGAAAGACTCAAATTCAACAGCACATTGGTAACAGATAGAAAAACCTGTGAAAAAGGCTGCAAGAGAAGGAACACTGCAGGAGCTCTTGCTTTTCTAGACTGGAAATTAATTTGTTGTGCGCGTCCACGCTCATCCATTTTCTGAGCACTAAAAATAAAGACTTTCTGACAACTCACACGCACATGTGCAAATATGCTCTGAGAAAATGCCTTCTCCAAAGGCTTTGGTAACACAGGGAGAGGCACCTTTTCAGCTCTCTGGACACACAAGAGGATTTGTGGCCACTTCTTCCCACCACAGGAAGACCTTTCCCACCCAGGGAAAGCAAGTTCTGGCATGTAATTCTGTATTAGCACACTGGATTCTCCCTGAATTTGGCTTAATTAAAAGAGGACTAATTTAGCCTTTGGTTGTTCCAGAAGGTGCAAGGGCAGAGCCTCCTTCTCTGCAAAAACAGAGTGAGTAACTTCAATTTTCTAGGTCTGCTGTTAACACTTCAGACTGTCCAATGGGAAACCTGCAGCCAAACTCTTGCCTTGACTCAAAATTGTTTTCCATCTAGCACACAATTTATTCACCACTCACATGAAATAAACTGCCATAATATGATGCAGCCATTCCATAGGCAGGAGCTGGACAGCCTGCTTTAGAAACCACCTCCCTTAAATGGTAATATTAATTAAAAAATAGAACTCAGTAAGGAGGATATAACCTAAATCTCAGAACTCAACTCCGTGGAAAATTAAAATGACTGAAGTTGTAACCTTCCAAATGTGAATCTGTAGTGGTACCAAGTCCACAAAGAACTCCAAGCTTCCCTTCTGCTCTTCTGCTTCCCAAAGCAGCAGCATGAGATGGGCAATAAAACCATTTGTCCAGAACAGTGAGAAAACAGGAGCAGATGAGACTTGGGCCAGGCTCATGTTGCTGCTTCTCTACTGGATTCCTCACCAGAAAATATCCAGGAACCACTGATCCCATGACCACATCAACAACCCCACTTCTCATCAATCTTCCCTACCAATATGTCAGTTTGGCACCTTGATGGAAAAAGGGGCCAAAAACCAGCTTGGAAAAACACTCTACATTCAGCAGCAGTACTAACACCAGCTCAAAAAGCTGCAGCCTCCTCTTCCAAGCAGTTTTTTCAGGTTCAAAGGAGAACTCCCTTTCTCCAATTACATTCTGCAAATTCCAGGGAAGTCAGCTCTTGGAAGCCCCTGGAAGGAGATATCCAAGCTCAGAAAAATTATCCAAGAGCTGTCTTGCAACAAATGTTTGTAGCCAGTCTAAGTCAAGGCAGTATTTGCTGATCTTAAAATCATCTTGTTTTTTGTTTTTTTGTTTTTTTCTCTCAAGACCCTTATGGGACAATAAGACCTAAGATGACAACAATCTCATGCACAGAGTTCTAAAACAAATATCGTAATGTAAGCAATTCCATCCTGGAGGAACGGTGGAGGTGACAGGTCTGGTAACCCAGAAATAAATCCCTGCCTCTTCAGAAATGTGACACGAAATTAATCACACCACCACAATGTCACCCATTTGCTTCTCCTGTCTTCCTTTCCCTTATTCCTCAGAGGACATCAGGAAAGACAAAGAGAAAATTAGTTCTGCAAGGAGAAAATGGAGAAGAACTGAAATGGAAGTGTAAGGACACCCACCATTTAACAAAATTGGGAAAAGTTTGGTACGTGTCCCTTTCATCAGAGCAGAAAGTTTCTTTCTCTACAGCTCCACAAATCTATAACCACCTTTCAACATCCTTTATACCCTGAGATTCCTCCTTCCAACGCATTCCATGCTGATGAATCTAATCTGCATGACTTGAAATTGCCCCAAATATCAAACTCTTTCAATGTCTCACCGTCAGGAAATGGCATTTCATCACACCAATTCCCAATCCCAGGTTTCCATCTTCATTCTCACATCTCACCAGCCTTTTTCAAGCAAACAGGTGCCATTAACTGCCCCCGCACAAACCTCAACAACCTGAATGTCATGCAACATTCCACGATCCAATTTCCTCCACATTTGCTAGAACCTACTGCCAATTTTAGTACCACTTTTCCCAAGAGCCATACTCCCAACATCCAACAAGCCTCACTTTCCCTCCATCTATGAACCCTCAGAGGACATCAGGAAAGACAAAGAGAAAATTAGTTCTGCAAGGAGAAAATGGAGAAGAACTGAAATGGAAGTGTAAGGACACCCAGCATTTAACAAAATTGGGAAAAGTTTGGTACGTGTCCCTTTCATCAGAGCAGAAAGTTTCTTTCTCTACAGCTCCACAAATCTATAACCACCTTTCCTATAACCACCTTTCAACATCCTTTATACCCTGAGATTCCTCCTTCCAACGCATTCCATGCTGATGAATCTAATCTGCATGACTTGAAATTGCCCCAAATATCAAACTCTTTCAATGTCTCACCGTCAGGAAATGGCATTTCATCACACCAATTCCCAATCCCAGGTTTCCATCTTCATTCTCACATCTCACCAGCCTTTTTTGAAGCAAACAAGCGCCATTAACTGCCCCTGCACAAACCTCAACAACCTGAATGTCATGCAACATTCCATGATCCAATTTCCTCCACATTTGCTAGAACCTACTGCCAATTTTAGTACCACTTTTCCCAAGAGCCATACTCCCAACATCCAACAAGCCTCACTTTCCCTCCATCTATGAACCCATGAGCCCTGACAAACCAAGAAAACCTGTTCTGACCCTCCCACTTGAAGTGTTTTTCTCCTCCAACATCTACCTCTCACCACATCTGCCCAGGCTCTGTGCCTCATCCCCTCACCCAGATCTTCAGCTGCTGAGTTTTTGCTTCTTTGCTGCAGCCAAAGCCAAGACTACGTTCCCTTCCTCAACCCTGCTTCAACTCCCCATAGGCAGCAGCTGACCAGCCAAGCTCTCTGCTGAGGGCAGGACACGCACACCCAACTCTACCACCACACACACTGGAACAAGAAAACAGCACATTTCACTAACAACAGAAACTATGTTACCAGGTATTGAAATAAATCACTAGAGGACGGTGAAATAATGGAAACTTCTCTCCACTGGTGAGATGAAAGGAAAGGATCACTGCCTACCACCAAAGATGGACATTCTTCACGCTCAGGGAAAGGTCTGGACCTTTACAGTTACAATTGTACAATGTCTGGACCTTTACAAATTTACCTTCCCTGTCAGGAGTCACCCAAAGGGAACAGGGATTCCAGGCACAGGCACAGGCAGATCTCCTGAGTGCAGAGCACTGCCTGCCCTGCACCTGGGACCAGACATCCCAATTTTCATCTTCCAGTTACAGACATGGTGTGTGTCTCCACAGAGCCTGTGCTGTAGGAACTGGAACCTTACCCTAATCCTAGTTTTAGGGCTAATTAAGGAACTGATAAAGCTTCACACTTGCCCCAAATCTTGCCTTGAGTCTTCCCAAGCTCACTCTCTCCTCTCCTAGCAGGAACTTTGCCCTTTTCTACATCACACCAAACCAGCAACCACAGGATGAGCGATTCCTCTGCCCCAGCTGATGATGCACCCAGAATCCACCCTGGATTCACATCCAACACCCAGGCTGGCTGGCAGGATGGCACAAGCCCCAACTCTGAGTCTGAACAATTTGAGTAATTTCTGTTTCAGAAAAGAGAGTATGTTCAAAGAACAAAGAAATCACTCCCAGCCCCAAGCAGAAATGCTGGGTGTCCACTTGCTTTCCTCTGAACAGCTGCCACTGTGCCCAGTCCCCTCTGGCACGGGCTCTTCCCAACCCATCTGTGGAGTGCACCCAGGACTGAGCTTCCATGAGGAGCCAGGTGAGCACATGGCACAGCCCTCTACAGGGACAAGTGCCCAGATTCAAAGCCTGGCACCAGGGTCAGTGCAAGAGCAGCTCCCCAAGGCCCCAGCCCAGGGTCAGGTTTGAGCAACACAAATCCCAAATCAAGAGACCCCTCTCAAGGGTACCAGGGCTGGATGTGACCCACAAAGAACATCAAGTCCAACTCCTGGCCCTGCACAGGACACCCCAGCAATCCCACCCTGTGCCTGAGAACCTTGTCCAAATGCTCCTTGAACTCTGTCAGGCTTGGGGCTGTTACCACTGCCCTGGGGAGCCTGTTTCAGTCTCCATCCACCCTCTGGGTGAAAAACCTTCTCCTAATATCCGACCTAAACCACCTGCACACAGCTCCATGCCGTTCCCCCAGGTCCTGCAACCGATCACCAGAGACCACAGATCAGTGCCTGCCCCTCCGCTTTGCTTGAATATTCACAATCCAAACTTTATTGTTTTTACCCAAAGCCCTCAGTAAGAAACAATTAAGTGATCTGACACGCATGGGGTTCCACAATCTCATCTTACCCCTCTCTTACAAACCACATTTTACCAACAGACACACTGCTCTCGGTCCCAAGGCACAATTAACTAAATTACAGCGGGGGCAACACTGACCACCACTGCTTCCAGAGACTGGTGTGGAAAGCCGTGAGAACGACCTTCCCTCCACCCAGAAAGGCGCAGAATGGAGCCCCCGCGCAGCCGGGGGTGGCAGCGAGCACTACCAGGCCCTTCCATCTCCCCGCTTCTCCGGGCAGGGCGGGGAAGAGGCAAGATCGAGCAATTTAGGAAAATAACACCTACACGGCCCGAACGTGCGAGCTGGGAGAGCTGGGGGAGGGGACGGCTCCCGTTCCGCGGGGCTCTGCCCTTCCTGCGCGGCCCCGCACCGGGCTGGGGGCAGCGGGGCGGCCCCTCCACAGCCCCTGCCCGCTCCCCCCGGGGACTCGGAGCCCCTCCGAGGGCAGCGGGCGGCGGGCCGTGCCCTTTCCGCCGCACCGGACCCGCCCGCTCTGCCCGCTCCCCCTCAGCGCCGCCGCGGCCCCGCTCTCCTGAGGGGCACCCGCGGCCCCCCGGCCCACACCGCGCCCGCGGCGGGGGGGCGGAGGAGCTCAGGAGGCACAGCGGCGCCTCCCCCCCGCCGCCCGCTCCGCCCGCCACCGCCGCGGGGCCCCGCTTGGGCGCCGGAGCCGCCGGTACCTGGCGCGGCCGCTACCGCCGCCGCCGCCGCCGCACACAGACAATATGGCGGAGGCACAAGGCTCGGCCGCCGCCGCAGGGACCAGAGCGAGGCGCGCCGGAAACGGAAACCGCGCGAACCCCGCCACGCGCCGCGGGGGCGTGCGCAGGGAAGGGTGGAGCACGCCGCGGGGGGCTATGGGAGTTGTAGTCCACGATGGTGACGGTGGGGCGGGAAGGACGCGGGTTTGTTCCCGCTCCGTGCCCAGCTGTGTCCCCGTGAGCCGCGGGAAGGTGGCGGGGTCCGTGTCGGCCTCCGCAGAGCCGGCGAGAGGCCCGACCGTGAGCGGCGGCCGCTTGGGCCCAGCCCCTCTGCGGGGCTGTGCGCGGGACCCGCCGCCAGGGGGCGACTGTGGCCTGCGGAGGTGCTCCGGTACCGGCGCTGCCCCGGCCCCTCCATCGGCCCCGGTACCGGCCCTTACCCCGGTTTTTCCCACGCCCTTCCAGAGTCCTGTCCTGGCCCTTCCACAGCCCTGTCCCCGCCGTTCTTCAGCCCTTCTCTGGACCTTCTATCAGCCCTTTCCAGCCCTTCCACCGGCCCGGCCCCGGCCCTCCCAGACCCCGGGGCCGCCGCAGAGCGGTGGGGGCCCGCCCGGCGTGCGGGGTCTCGGGCGCTGTTCATAGAAGGGGCTTATCCCTCTGTTGAGCCGGCAGCCCGGCCAGCAACCAGGCCAAGCCTTGACCTAGTCCAGCACCCCGTGACCTTCTCTCCCTGCCTTTCACCTTTTTAGCCCAATTTCTTGCCGTGCAGCCCAGGACATCGCTTTTCCCCCAAAGGACTGGCAGGAGCAAATGGTCCAACCCATCTGGCACAGGCTGAACTGGGGGAGACCCTGAGGTGGGAGGAAAGGCATCCAGGTTCAGCCTGAGGACGAGCAGCAGCCGGGGCTCGTGGCACACTCAGACCAGGCCAGCTGGGGACATGCAGCTCTGGGCTGGTCACCGTCCTCCCACCTCGAGCTGTGAGCCAGCCTGGAGGGGAAGGGGGTGTGCTGAGCTATGTCTGCACCCCTTTACCCCCTCCAGATCTCCCCATGCCCTTCAGAAGGGAGCCTGCGGGCCCCCCCTCACCTCGACCTCACGGAAAGCTGAGCACGGCCAGGCTTCACCCCCCTTCCCTCCCGGTGTGGGAGTCTCCCCCAGGGGAGGCCGCTGGCCCAAAGCTCGCAGCCCCTCACCCCGGGTCACTCCCATTAGGTAAAGGAGCAGCTCGTCCTGGCGGGGGTATCTCCCTCTCGCGCTTTCCTTGTATTGTACGGGCCTGGGTCATCGAGGAAATCTTACAGGTCCTTCTGCTGCCGAGTGGTCACGGGGGAAGCCCGGCCCCCTTCCCCCCATTGTCAGCGGCCGGGCCGTATCCTCGCTCCGAGCCCCGGCCCCTAAAAATAGCTCTTTGTCAGGCGATTGTTCCGACACCTTCGCGGCGGCATTGACGTGGGCCGGAGCGGGAGAGCGGTGGGGTAGGTGGAGGGGAAGGGCTGGAGGTCCCCCCTGGGACCGCTCGGAGGATTTGCCGCTGATAACGGCCCCTGTTGTGGGGAAATGGGCTCCCGGCGTGAGGCACCGTGCCCAAGGCCTTCCCGTGCCGCTGCTGCCCGCTGCTCACCTCTCCCCCACCTGCCCCAGCTCCGGCCAGCCCGCACCACCCCGGGTCACCAAGCAGGGGAAGGGTCTCCCCAGGGCACAGCGGGGGATGGAGCCCTCCCAGGCCCCCAGTTCAGATCCTGCAGGGTGGGGTCCAGCCCTGCCCCCCAAACTGGGGTGTCCCTGCCTTGTTCACCCCATTGGGGCCAGGACAGGCAGGGGCAGCCCTGGGGGAGTGGGGGTGCTGGTGTGTGGGATGGCCACATTTTGGAAGGCTTAAGGCCATCCCTGCAGCACTGCTCCTGCCCTGAGCATCTGCAGGCATTCCCTGCGGTGAGACCTTTTTCCATCCCCTCTCAGAGCCCCATGTCCAGCCACGGTGTATGTTTGATTGAGTGTGGGCCCTGCCGTGGGATCCCAGGGAACCAGCACCGCTGCAGGGCTTGTGCTGGGAAAGGGGCTGTGCAGTGGAGACATCCTGGCACAGCCCCCTCCCTTGTCATCCCCTGCCACCCACTGCCAGCTGAAGGTGACGACCCCCCCAGGCCCTCTCCTGCCCAGCCACCCCAGCTGCAGAAATAAGATTTTATTTCCCATGAAGAGGTTTGGATTAAAATAACCTCCTGGCCCAGATCCCTTTTTTCTGATGTGGCTGGAGATGTTTGCCCACAGCGCTGCTGGGTATCCAAGCCTTGACCCTCCAGGCTGCTGTCCCCATGGTGGGGACATGCCTGTCCCCTGCCTGGCCTTCAGGGACATGTCCCTCTCCCAGCCATGCCTGGCCTCAGTGACTCAGAGCCTCTGGCCCTGCTCACCTGCTGCCCACAGGCTGAGCTGAGCCCCCAGGGCTGCTGGCCATGGGGCAGGGCACGGGGCCAGCCCTGCTCTGATTACCCCCAGCGTTTTTTCCTTTTTCTTCCTTAATTTACTGAGGGCTAAATCCAAATATTACAACTTCCCCTCCTCGCCGCTGGTTACGCAGGCGGCCCCGGCCGGGCATTGTCTTATTGTTTGCAGAGGGAAGCTCCAGCGGGAGATTAACCTGGCGTTCACCCCGCGCCACGGCCTCACACCCTGTCCCTGCTGCCGGGCCCGTGTCCCCAGGGACCGCAGCTGGCACGAGGTCCCAGCAGGGTGAACAGCTCCGAGGGCTCCTGTGCATGGGGGGGACGTGGCAGCCCTGCAGCAGTGCCCGCTGCACCCCTGGGATATGTGGGACCTTGGGGCATTCTTGCCGTGCATCCCTCGTGATGGTGAGGATCTGCCAGGTGTCTTGGGGGTCTCAGGCAGACCCTTTGCCTGTTTTCTTCCCCAGGGACCCTGGCAGGATGCCAGTCTGGGTCTGGTGGCATGGGGAGGCAGAGACTGCCCAGCACCCCCACCTGGAGGACCATGGTCTGACATCCCATCCCATCCCATCCCATCCCATCCCATCCCATCCCATCCCATCCCATCCCATCCCTCGCTGATCCTTCTCTCCACCCTGCCCTGGGCAGCAGGGATGTGTCACCCTGTCTCCACTCAGTGCCATCTAGACCTTGGGGCTCCCTTCCCAGTCCTTCACCCCACATCTGACAGGGCTCAGAGTGACCTGGGACACTCAGTTGATGGCTGTCACATCCCAAGGGAGGATTCCCCAGGCAACAGGCAACTGAGCTTTGCTCCAGGATACACTGGGGTCTTTATCATGAGCCTCCACTCTGGGGGAAGCCCAGGGAGGGTCAGGCAGCACCCAAAGGTGTTGCCAAAGGACGAGGAATGAGTAGGGCTGGATCCTGGGCCCAAAATCTGTCTTTGTGTCCTCTATCCCTGTCTGGCTCCTCTTGCTCCGCTGACTCAGACTCAGACGTGGTTTGACTCCACAGCCCTGTCCTGGGGGCGGTGTGTCGGGAAAGCAGCGCTGCCCACGGACTGCGGGCTCTGCCTGACCCCTCTGCCCTCTGTCCTCCCACACCCCATGGGAGACTGACCCTCCTGTGTCCCTGCTTGGCCATGGATCCCTTTCCAGCAGCACTGGTGCACAGCAGTACCAGGGGCTATCAGGTCCTGGCCCCTGTCACGGGGCGTGAGCCCCAGCCTGACCCCTGCCCATGGATCCAGCAGCTCCTGCCTGGCCAGACCCAGCCTCATCCATCCCAGCAGCAAGGCAGCTCCCGGCACCCGCGGGTGCAGCCCTGCTGCATTCCAGCCTGGCTGGCCAGCCTGCGGGGAGGCTGAAATATTTGGGAGGGGAATGGAGAAGGGAAAGGGGAAAATAAATAATAAAATAAAAATCTATAAAAAGAAAGTTTAAAAACACAAGTTAAAAAAAAAAAAATACCAGGCGCGGAGTGCAGCTGCGGTTCTGGTTCCAGTTCCCAGGTGATGTCAGGCCTGGAGCCTCTCCAGCCCTGGCCCCTCAGAGACGGTCTTTGTGGGTTCAGCACTGAGTGTTTTTCCTTCCTGAGACTCGGGGACACCTTCCTGTCTCAGAGAAAGCGGCCAAGAGCCTTTCCAAGGGTGTCCGCACGCAGGAAGGGGAGAGGATGGGAGGGGAGCGTGGCTGAGCTCGGTGCAGGGCTGCGGCTGCCGGGGCGCCGGCGGTGGCCGGGAGCGATCGGTGGCCACAGCACTCGCCCCACACGGGGCAAAGGGGCACCCGGCTCCCACCAGCCCGGCAGCTCTGAGTCACCGTTTCCCTCTCACGGTGCTGGGAGGGGCTGGAATGTACTGGGACCCACAGGCTTGTCACTGGGACGTGCTGGGACCCTTGGCCCCAGTGCTGGGATATGCTGGGATCCGTAGCCTCAGCAGTGGGATGTGCTGGAATCCACAAGCCCAGCACTGGATGTTGTTGCGTGCCCAGCTTCTGGACATGCTGGGATCCAGGGCTGTTACACCGGAGCTTGCTCTGGGGTCATTGTGCCTCCTTGGCACTGGGGTGTGGTGACATCCATGGCCCTAGCACTGCGACATGCTGGATCCCACAGCCTCTGCACAGGGCTGTACTGGGATGCATTGCCTTTATATTGGAGGTTTCTAGGGCCCCAGTCTCTGGCACTGGACTGGATGCACAGCTCCTGTGCAGGGGTTCACTGGGGCTCATGGTCTTCATATTGGAGCTCGCTGAGGCCCCAGTTGCTGGCACTGGGACATCCTGGAACACTGGCGCTCAGCCCTGGGACATACTGGGACCTACACACTCAGTGCTGGGACCTGCTGTGCCCCCAGCACTGGGACCACCAGCCCTTGCTGACCCCCTGGGGGGCTCCAGAGCCACTACTTCACGAGGACAGTCCCCTTTTATGTGCGGGTCGGGTTGTTTGCAGAGCACAGCATCCCCCACGGCCCCTGCCCCCCGATAAACCCGGGGGCAGGGATTCTGTGTCCTGGGCTGTTTGGAGAATCTCACGGCTGTTTATTGGGGTCTGGGACACATTAGCCACGCTGAGAACAAACCTCTCCCACCCACCCCGGTCCCTGCTTGGGACCAGCTCTCACAGCTGCACCGCGCTGTCAGCTCCATAAATCAAACCCGGGGGAGGGAGCCCGGGGCAGGCTCACCTCGGTGAGCAGGGGGCCAAGAGGTGCTGTGGGCTCCCAACAGAGCCCCTGCCCGGGGCAGGCTCCAGCGGGACCCCCAGCGTGCTCCCTTTGCTCCGTGTTGGCTCCAGGACCCTGGGGAGATAGGGCAGCTCCAGTTCTTCAGCCCTTGGGGGGAGCCCCCAGCTGCCCCATGCACAGCTGCCTCTGCTCCGTGGGACACGCCGGCCCCTGGGAGCCGCCAGCCCCGGCACAGCACCATTCCCAGGCTCAGCTATCCGCACCGCCCAGCCAGTCCAGCCCCCTCCAGCAGAATCCCATGTGGGGATCTGGCCTGGGAACCCCCCATGTCCCCACCTGACCCCGTGCAGGTGCTGCTGCCTGCAGCCCCACTGTACAAGGCTCTGCATGGTCATCGTGGTGGCAGTGGCAGTCACAGCGGGGACAGCCGTGCTGGTGGCAGCAGTGGCAATGGGGGCAGTTGCAGTGGCAGCAACATCGCACCAGTCATGATGTCCCAGGTGGAGGGCAAGGCACAAAAGCTGTCACACCAACGCTGACCCACCACTTGGGCACGCGTGGCTGCAGCAGGGGGCTGACAGTGCCATCCCCATCCCATGGCATGGCAATGACCCCTTGGGACTTCTGCACTTCTTTGTGGGGCTAAAGCTGTCCTCAGGGCCTGGGGACACAGGGACAGCTCACCCAGGGGTCTTACCCATGTGAATCCCACTGTGGCACAGGCTGGGATGGTCACGCTGGTTCCAGTGGCACCGACCAGCAGTGCAGGGCTGGGGGTCCAGAGCCATCTTGGGGACCCCACCTCACCCCACACAGGGGTGACAGGCAGGCACTGGCCCATCAGAAAAATAAGGTTTTATTTTCCAAGCGGCTGCACGTGCACAACCAGCATCCCCAGGGCCACGACACCGTCCCCCTGGAGCGCCTCGACGCCGGCTGCACACAGGCCCCTTCCAGTCCAGCCCCGGGGCGCGGGGACCCCCCTCCCCGGCCCTGCCCCGCGTGGGCAGCCTCGGCCACGGGAGCGTCCTCCCGCCCCACTGCCGGCTCCAGGGCCAGTGTCGGTGTGCTGCCAGCCTGGGCTCGGCCGCTGCCACCTCAGGTGAGCAGCTCCCTCCCTCCCCGCTGCGGTCTCTGGGCTGGCGTGTGCGGGCTCTGTCTGCCTGTGCCGCTGTGTCAGGTGGGTGCTGCCGGAGCCCGGCTCATCTCCGCGACACTCGCAGGGGCGTCACCCCTCGCACCTTCAGGCAGTTGCCCCCGAGGTCCCTCCGACTGCCCTGCAGAGAGAGGAGGGAGAGCTGCAGGTACCATGGCGTGTCTGGGTGGGGGGCACCCCGCTCCTGCCCACTGCCCAGCACACCGACTCCTCCATGGGGACCCGCTGTGAGATGGCCAGTGGCTCAGTCCTGGGGTGGCTCTATGCTGCCTGGAGTGGACAGACAGATGGGGCTATGCCTGACAAGTGGTTGAGTGTGTGGCTGAGGGTGCTGTGCTGGAGCCCTCCAAGGTGGGTCCCCCTTGGCCTTGTCACCCTGCAGGAAACAGCCCCCATGGCTGCTCAGCACCGCAGGGCTCAGACCTGTGGCAAGGGCCAGTAGCACCCCAGGACAGACACATGGCCCCAGACAGATCTACAGCCCTGACAGAGTCCAAACGGGGATGGGGAGACTCAGCTCTACCTCGCAGTTTACGAGAACAACATCAGCCCAGTACTGCCCAGTATAACCCAGCACAGACCAGCATGGTCCACATTTAGCCCAGAACATTCCAGTATAACTCAGCATGGATCAGCAGAGCCCAGTTCCAACCCAGACTATTTCCAGCCTTGCACAGCCAAGCATGGTCCAGTACAGCCCATTTCCAGACCATTTCCAGCACAGCACAACCCATTTCCAGCCCTGCCCATTTCCAGCCCTGTACAGCCCCTTTCCAGACCAGCCTCAGGGCTGGGATGCAGAGTCAGATCCCAACCCAGCTCCCCCCATTGCCCTCCAGCAGGAGTTTCCCAGCCCCAGTGCCTCCACAGGGTCCCCTGGGGGGTCCAGCACTGTGCCAGACCCCTGGCTCCAGCCCCAGGAAGCAGCCCAGATGATTCCAGCTCTGCCAGGGACCAGGGTTGGAAGACCCCAGGAGGGCTGGAGAGGCTACTGAGGGGGGCGGCAGGAGTAGGGGAATGATTAAAAATGGAGCAGCAAAATGTGAAAAAGCTCTGAGGGCTGGAGTGTGACCCATGGCTGTATTGCCTGGGTCACACAAGGGACATCTTGAGTGTCTGTGGGGACAGTAGCAAGTACAGCAACCCCTGATCGCAGCCCTGCCAAAGGATGTCCAAGAGGTCGGGCAGCTTCCAGCCCCCTCACCCTGCACCCCATATCCTGCACAGCTATTCCTGGGTCAAGCACACCCCGGCATGGCCAGCAGGGTGGGCTCACCACAGGAAAGGTGCCCCTTGAGCCACAGGGTGCTGGGGGGAATCAGCTGATGGCTGGGCAGGGGTGCTCTGCCATGGCCCAGCTCAGCCGTGTGGGAGCTGTGCCAGTGCTGCCAGCAGACCCTGCATGGGAACACGGGATGGGGAACTCTGTCTGGGCCCCCTCAGGGGGTGTCTTCTGGGCTCTTCCTGTCCTCATCACATCAGGAGTGGCCCTGCTGCAGTGCTGGTGGGCTGGCAGGGTTGGGGATGGAGATAGGGATGGGAATGGGGATTGGGATGGAGAAGAGGTCAGCCAGCGAACTCTAAGCTCCCCCTGGGACAATCAATGCCAGCTCTGGGGTGACTGTTTAACCCCTGAGACCTCCCAGCCCGGATGGACGTGGGGGAGCAGCCCAGCCCTCTGACGTGAGCAGGAGCTGTAGGCGTGTGGCTACAAGCAGGATTTGGCCAGGAGCAGCCAAAACCTCCAGTGGGAGCTGGAGCCAGAAGCTGTGGTTCTCACTGAGCCATGCCAAGTCTCGTCCCCGCTCAGCCCAGGCAGGGTCTGCTGCCCCCCATCCCTTGGAGACATGCTGAGCCTCCT
The DNA here is from genome assembly GCF_017590055.1 of Onychostruthus taczanowskii. Classification (NCBI taxonomy): domain Eukaryota; kingdom Metazoa; phylum Chordata; class Aves; order Passeriformes; family Passeridae; genus Onychostruthus; species Onychostruthus taczanowskii. The sequence goes on along the minus strand of NW_024498418.1, from coordinate 880,285 downwards.
GCCCCACTCAGGCCAGTAAGGGGAGGAAGAACCCTAACCCATCCCAGAGCCCCGCTCACCCCTTTCCGCTGGTTGCTGAGGCAGAAGGTGCAGATGCTGCGGGGCTGTTTGCTGTCCAGGTCGCCCTTGGCGCCATAGATGGCACTAAAACAGGGCTGCCCGTCCTCGCAGCCCTCGCCCAGCAGCAGCACGTTGGCCAGGTGGGAGATGTAGCTGGAGGCCAGGCGGAGGGTCTCGATCTTGGACAGCTTCCGATCCACCGGCTCGGTGGGGATGAGGGTCCGCAGGGCGGTGAAGGCCGTGTTGACGCTCTGGGTCCGGTCCCGCTCCCGTGCGTTCGCCGCCTGCCTCTGCTTCACCATCACCATCGGCCCCGGCTTCCGCGGCAGCTTGCGGCGAGCCTCGGCGCCCTCGCAGCAGCCGAACGACTGGTCCGACGTGTCGCTCTCGCTGCGGTTCTCCTCGTCCTCCGAGAGCATGCTGAGGTCGGGGTAGAGCACGCGGGCGGCCACAGGGCGCAGCATGGTGAAGGCCATGGTGGGGTGCCCGCCCGCACCCCCGGCCCCGCTGGGGGCACCCCCCGGGCTGCGGGGAGCCTTCCCCCGCCGGCACAGCTGCGACGGCGGCTCCGGACGCCTTCCCGCTGCTGCTCCGCCGCGGCAGCTGAGCAGGGCTGGGACACTGTCTGCAGGGGGAATCGGGATTTATACGGCCGGGGAGGGGCTGGCTCCGGAGCCCACCCCCAGCCGGCCCCCCGAGCTCCGGCCAGCGGCGGGTGGCCAGCGGCCAGCGTCCTCACCCCAGCCCTCGGAGCCAGTGCTGGCTCTGGCCACCGGCCTGGCCCCGCTCCGGCACGCTGGCCTGGCTGCGGGCACCTCGACCCCAGGTCATGCCCACGGTGGTGACTGAGCCGTGGCAGTGCCAGGGCCACTGCCTGACAAGTGCTCCCTGTGCCATGGCCTCTGGCACCTGCAGAGCAATGTCACACACAGTCAGCGCACAGGCAGCGTGTCCCCAGCCCCTGCCTGGCTGTCCCTTGCCAGCCCTGGGTCCTGCACAGGGTGGCATGAGATGAACCTGGGGCACAGGAGCTGGGATGGGAAAGGCAACCAGGAGCGGGTGGCACTGGTGAGGTGCCAGGGGTGTTTATCAGAGGAATGCCAGTGGGGGACGTGCTGCTGCCCACACCCTGCCGTGCCCCCCTGGGACACGGTCTGTGCCCAGGAGGATGCCCAGAGCACTCAGGGAGCAGCAAGGGCAGGCAGCCCCGCAAGGATGCACTCCTTGCTCCTCTGTTCCCGGGGCCTGGCACCGTGCCTGCCCACCATGGGAGGTGACAGGGAGACGTGGAGAGGCACGGGCAGCACTGCCGGCAGCGCTGCCAGGAGCATTTCCTCCCGCCCAGGAGGAAGGTGTGTGCCGGCAGTGGAAACACAGAGTCTTTTCCTGAGAGGGGAGCGATGAGCTGGCAGCAGCGGGAATCAGCGGTGTCCTGGGAAGGGCTAGGGTTGCCCCCCAGCCTGACTGCTGCTCCTTGTCATTCCCCTTGGCACTCAATGCCATAGACTATGGCCCTGCTCCTCCTCACCAGAGAGGTCAATGCAGGACCCCCAGCCCTGAGCCCAGCCCTCCCAGGAGCAGGCAGGGGGGTAGCCAGCTGAACCAAGCAGGCAGGAGGCTTCCTGCCTGCCTTCCTCCCCTTCCTCCTCCTCCATGATGCTCTAGGCATGATGCAGGTCAAGCAGCAAAAACATGTGGAGGGCAGGACCTGGCTCCTGGCAGATGGCCCCAGGGCTGCTGGGGATGTGGCTGGGAGACTTGGCAGTGCCAGCTGCAGTCCCCACTGTCCAGCAGCTCCACAGCCAGAGAGGGATGGCTGGGGGGAATCTTGGAGGCTTGCCAGGGCTGAGACTGTGGCCATGGAATGCAGCTGGGATATCACCAACACCCCGGTGAGGTGGTCAGTGGGGTGCCCTGGAGCCATGGAATGGGGTGACATCATGTTCCTCAGTGCCCCATGGCCAAAAGCATGTTGCAGGACTGCAGCTTGTGGTATGGCTTCTGGGGTCTGGGTCCCCCCATGGGCTCTCCTAGTGCTTCCAGGGTTTGTGGCTCCTGGACCATGACAGGGGCAGCTGTGCTGCCTGGCACAGGCACTGCTTCACTGCCTCCCACCCTGCTGGCTGTGAGCAAACGGCCCCTCTGCCCCCCGCGGGGCACAGGCAGCCCCCGGCTGGCGGGACCCCCGCCCTGTTTTCCTTCACCATTTGTCTGCCTGTGCAGAGCCTGTAAATCACAGTGGGGGGCAGAGAGATGGGCTGGGGCTGGTGGTCTTGCTGGGGCTGGGGACATGTAGGGCTGCTCCAAGGGCCAGGGGTTCCACTGGAGCAGGGGACATGCAGGGCCACACCAGGGGCTGGGGACACACAGGGCTGAGCAAGAGGGCAGGGATCCTCCTGGGGTGAGGATGGGCAGGGGTCTGCACTGTGTCTGCACTGACAGCTCTCACCATGCATCAGTCCCCATGAGGGACCCCGACCTTCTGTAGCATTTGCCAAGAGCAGACCCCCACAAAAGGGTATGTGCAGGCAGTGCCAGGGGCAAAGCTGGGGAAGGGCAGGCCCTCGGCATGACAGGCAGGAAGCAGGCAGGGAACAGGCAGGGAGAAGGCAGGTGCCTGGACAGAGAGGGGAACCCTCACTCTGCCCCCCTCTCACCCCAGAGCCTTGCTGAGCCATGGCTGAGGGTCCACAGCAGCCCCTGGCTCTGACAGGTGCTAAGATGGATGGCAGGGGCTGTGTACTCAGCTGCACGTCCCACACATGGCCTCCAGCTGACAGGGACAGGCTGGGGGGGTCACCCAGTCCCCACACCCAGCCAAACTGCCCCAGGGCTTTTCTGGGGGGCAGGGACAGGTGTGGGGTGCTGGTGGCCTGTGGGGTCTGGAGCATGGCAGGGCTCAGGCAGGGAAGGAGCAGCAGACAGGAGATGTGGGGTGGGGACAGCACATGTGTGTGCCCACGAGTGTGTGTGGGGGTGTGCAGCTGCACACATCTGTACATCCAAGCATGCGTGGATGTGTGCACAGTGTGTGCTCAGGGATATGTGTGAATATATGGCTGTGTGCCTGTGTTTGTGCAGTTGCACATGGATGTGGGTGTGTTCCTGTGGGTGCCACGTAAACCCCAAATGCCACCACCTCCTGCTGCAGTGACACCTCCATGTTGGCACAGACGTGTGTATGTGTGACCACCACCTTGCCAGATGCTGCACACAGAAGGATGGATGGACAGGAGCTGTCATCCCTGGCTGGGAGAGCAGCAGGAGCCATGGGAAGCAGGGAACGCTGCCGGCTCCCTGCCTGTCCAGCTGCCTGCGGATGCTGTGGCTGCGGGGCAGGAGGACGTGTGGCAGCAGCCAGGTTTTCCTGTGCTGCCTGGCAGGCATCTGGTACAGGGCATGAGCCCCTGGGCCCCCTCAGCTCCCCAGCACTGTGGCCTGGGCTCTGACTCAGCCGGGCAGTGCAAGATGCAGCTGAGGCATCACAAACCTTCTGCCAGCTTGAGTGGGTGCCAGGACGTGGTTTAGCCTCACAGCTGATCCAGCCAACTAACTGACCCCTGCACAGAGGGTAGCACCAGGCATGGCTCAGGCATCCACGGCACACTGCATGGGATATACAGCATGGAGGGGACATGGCCTGAGCTTGGCTTGCAGCCCTGACTCCAGTCCAACCAGGCACCTCCTGCTCGGTGGGCATCGTGGGGTCAGGGTGCTGGGCACCCTGAGGGCTGGGTCCTGCCTCTGCTGCCAGAGAAATGCCCCCTGCCCCCCACACCAGGGAGTGTTTATCTTGGAGGTGATACTTAAGTGTAAGAAAATAAACAGGGAGCAGATGGGGCAGGGGCCAGGGCTGCCCCCGGCCCCATGGGAATGCTCCAGCCCTGCTGGGAAAACACCACGGCCGGCGAGGCAAATGGATTCCAGACCCACAGCAGGGCTGGAACATGTGGCCACCAGGACACTGGGCCTGACCCTGCTGAGCCCTAATGAAGCAGTGCTGGACTGGTCCATTCAACTCCACCCCACCCTCTCCCATCCCATCCCATCCCACCCTGTCCTATCATGTCCCATCCTATCCCATCACAACCCATCCATGCCATCCTACCCCATCCCATACTACTCCGTGCCCTAAGCCCACAGCCCCTGACCAGACCTTGGCACTGGGGGATGCCCAGGACTGACCCCTCTGCCTGTGGCTCCCCAGTTTCAGGGTGCTCAGGCCAGTGAGGCCACAGGCCTGGGAGCTGCCCCATCCCAAATGCACAGTCCTGTCCAGCTGGGCACACACAGTGTCTAAGTCCAGCTGAGCCCAGTGAGGCAGGGATCTCATCCCAGGGGAGTCTATCCCTGCTCCCCAACACTGGGAGCCCCCGGAGCCCCTGGAGCCCCCTGAGTGAGGAGGAGCTGTGAGTGCCATGGGGACTGGGCATTGTGAAACATTTTGGGGAACTAGAGAGTTTCCCCATTTTCCTGGATCAGGGCTGTACCAGGGTGACCTGGTGGGTCCCCAGGCAGTGTGGGAAGCACCAGGCCCCCCCTGCCCCCCGGGCTGTACCTGAGGGCCGGGGCTGCTGGTCTGGAAGGCATTACACGCCTGTCGCACGGGGAAGTCTGTCCCAGTTCCGGAGCTGGTACCCCCCCCCCACCCGGCCCGGGCTGGGGGGAGCCCACAAAGAGCCTTTGTTCCTGCCCTGGAACGAATGGATTGGAGGCAGCCGGATCGGCTGTCAGCCGGCGACACCAGAGACCCCGCGGGTCAGGCAGAGGGAAGGGGGACAGGTGGAGGACGGATGGATGGAGACAATCAGGGCTCTGCAGAGACCCATTCCTGTGCCAGCCATGGGGCTGTGGCACCAGTAGCCCCAGCTGGGGACCAGCTCCCACTGCCCACCCCATGCCAGCCCCATGGATGCACAGTCAGGCCTGGAGATGCTCACGCAGCACCTTGGACACAGCTCCGGTGCCAGGGAGCCCTGGGAGTGATGTCAGGACACCCTGGGACTGGCACGCACCTTTGGCACTGTTTGCAGGGCGTGGTAAGCTGAAAAAGCAGATCCTGCAGCAGGCTTCCCAGCTGGAAGAAGGCTCCATGGCTTGCGGGAGTTGCAGGATCTGGGCAGCCTCAGTTCATTCCCACTTTGTGGAATTCCCAGCTCTGCTGAGCTGCCTCTTATCCAAGGGATGAGGGGCACAAGTCTGGGCGGGTGGGGCAAACAGCGTTCATGTGAGATGCCCAGCAGTGGGGGCACACAGGATATGGGCAGACATCAGTCCCTGCCATGGGACACCCGTTTGGGTGCACTCTGGAAATGTCCACATTGCCCCAGGAGCTGCCGCAGGAGCTGCCACCTCCTCCCTCCACCCCCCCGCTCTCTAACAAGAGGAAACTTTTTAGCACGCCACAATTCTGAGGAGAAATTTATGGCCCATCAGGGAGCCGCGGGCCAGGGCTGCTCTCCGTGAGTGCTTGCAGGGTTTCCTCCCGGCACACAGCTGCTTTCATGCGGCACATGCAGCTCTGCCGCGCCGGAGTCTCCCTCCGGTCCCTTCCCCTCACCCGGCACCCCCAGCCCACCCTGCTCTTCCTCCCCAGCGGATCCTGCGGAAAGGTGGAGGCTGGGGTAAATTGTGCCCCGTCCGATGCCAGCTCTGCCAGCTCCTGCCATGCAAACGACCCGGCCGTGCCCTCCTCTCCCAGCCCGTTTCTGCCCTAGGGGACAGGATGCGTTCAGGGAGGAGCATGGCTGATGGGGCAGAAGTGTCCGGCCGCAGTCCCAGTCCTTCTGCTGACTCACGGCGTGGTGAGTGACTCAGTGGCCTTTCCCCTCTCTGGATGGAGGCTCTCGGCTTAGAGGGATGCTGGGATGCCCAGGGGATGCTTGAGGCAGTTTTTCCAGGCTGCACGTGGGGTGACGACGTGGTGCTTGCAGAAATGACAGCATCCCAGCATGGCCCGACCACATGAGCCCCCACAGCTGGGCAGAACTGACCCTGAATTCAGCTCTATGGCAGGGTGGGCTGGCAGAACATTGTCCTGCCACAGCATCCATCCCTCAGCACAGCATCCAGTCCCTCGCAGAACATCCATCCCCTTGCAAAGCATCTGTCCTTGTTCCGTGTGCCCACAGCCACTGCTCTTGCTGGTGCCAGGCCACCATGCTGTGCCGTGCTGTGCCATGTTGGACCACTGCATCCCTGCTTCCAACCTCAGCACCCTCTAGCACCACGCCAAGGAGCTGCAGGGGTTTTGATCATCTTTATTCCAGGTGCAGCAGTGGCTGTCACCACCACAGGATTTTGGAGATATCCCCCACAGAGACTGGGACCACTGGTGAGCCCAGAGTCGCTGAGGGAGGGCTGGGGACTGGCCATGCCAGGCCGGCTGTGTCTCTTCCCTGTGTCCTGATTCTGTTGTGTCCCAGTTTGCCTGTACCCCTTCCCGGTTCAGCTGTGCCCCGAATGAGCTGTGACTTGTCCCAGTTCCAGTGTGCTCCGGTTCAGCCATTCCCGCTTGAGCCATGCCCCGGTTAAGCCCATTCCATCCCGGTTCAGCTATTCTCGGTTGAGATGTGCCCCGGTTTGGCCTGTTCCATCACGGTTCATCTATTCCCGATTGCACCGTGCTCCCGTTCATCCCACACCAACCAGTTCATCCTGTCCCGGTTCCTCCCGTCCCGGTTTATCCCATCCCGTCCCTGTTCATCCCCTCCCAGTTCATCCTGTACGGCCCCGGTTCCTCCTGTCCCGTTCCGTCCCGGCTCATCCCGTCCCGTCCCAGTTCAACCCGCCCCGGTTCCTCCCGTCCCGTCCCGTCCCGTCCCGTCCCGTCCCGTCCCGTCCCGTCCCGTCCCGTCCCGTCCCGGCTCATCCCGTCCCGTCCCAGTTCAACCCGTACCGGTTCATCCCGTCCCGGTTCCTCCCGTCCCGTCCCGGTTCAACCCGTCCCGGTTCCTCTCGTCCCGGTTCCTCCCGTCCCGCCCCGGTTCCTCCCGTCCCGGTTCCTCCCGTCCCGTCCAGGTCGCTCCGGCGGCGCAGCGCGGCACAATAGCGCCACCTGCTGGCCCCGCCGGGCACCTCCCGGTACCGGTGAGAGCCCGACCCATCCCGGCTGCCGGGACCCCATGGACCCTCCAAGTCTGGGGGATCCGCACCTCATCCCGGCTGGAGGAACCTAGGGGACCCTCCAAGTCTTGGGGACTCTCGCCTCATCCCGGCTGGAGGGACCATGGGGACTCCCCAGGGCTGGGGACGCCGACCACATCCTCATCGAGGGCTCACGGGTCGGAACCAACAGGGATAGAAGGGGCTGCTGGGCATCCTCAGGGTGCTGGGCTAGCGCAGGTGAGGCGTGGAGGAGCCGAGGTAGGTACGGAGGTCGCTGAGGGTGGAGGGGATGATCTTGGCGGGGATGGTCTCCCGGCGGAGTGCCTGGTGGGCAGCATAGCGGTGGCAGCCCCCGAAGGAGTAGAAATAATCGCCGCCCTCACTGCCTTTGATCCAGAGCACGTCGATGGGGGGCACCCGCTCGGGATCCTCCTGGGAAGGGGAAGAGACGCCCAAGAGCAACACACCCCGGCACTCCCAGCCTCCCGACACCCCCCCGAGCAGACTGTGCCAGGGCTTGGATGCTGACGGCTTCCCCAGCAGTGCCCCTGAACGGGTGCAGGAGGGGCTGCCTCTGCTTCCCGAGGGCAGTGCTCACCTGCAGGGTCTCCATCAGGCTCTGCACCTTTCCCGGCTCCAGCTGTGCCGGGATGGGCCGGATGAGGACCCGCATGGGCACGTTGTGCACGGCCGAGATGTGCTGGGTATGGATGCTCCTGTCCTCGGCCTCTGCCATGGCTGTGGCTGCCGGCCGGCCTTGGCTTTCCTCTGTCGTGCTCAGCCGAGCCCTCCGCTGTGCCCCGAGCAGTGCAGCGCCCAGCCGTGCCCCTTTACTTCCTCCTTGCCCGGCCATCGTCATCGTCACGGCCTCCGCCCCACTGTTTTGCAGAGTCACAGTGAAGGGGCAGGACAGACTTCCGGGCCGGGTGCCAGAGCCGGCTGGCCCGCTGCCTGCTCCGGAGAGCCTGCGGTCAGGGCTGCCCTGGGCTCGTCCTTCCCATGGGCATGCAGCAGCTGAGCTCCCCACCGTGTGTGCTGGGATCCCTGCCCTGCCCCCTGGGGGTCTCGGGTCCCACCTGTCCTGGACGGGGCCCTAAGGGTCATCCTGCAGCTGAGAGGTGGGATATGCCCCCCGCCCGCCTGGCTGTACCAGGAACACACCCCCAGCCCAGAGCCCCCTCCCTGCTGCGCTGACACCTACGGGGTCCACAGTGAGGAAGATGAGGCGTGAAACAACTGCAGAGCTGAGCAGTGGTGCCCCACAGCTGGGCAGGCACTGAAGAACTTCAGCCCTGAGTCTTTCTAGGTCATTTCTTCCGACCAATGTTCCAAACAGAGAGAGGCTCCCGGGAGGAACTGGGTCTCCCACCCTTCTGGCTGCTGCAACCGGGACACCCTGAATCCACAGAAGGGACATGATGACAGGGGGTGGCTGCTCCCAGTGCCCTCACCCTGGCTCCCTGGTGTCATGGAGGGTCCTCAGCCCCAGAGCTGACTCAGAAGGTTGCAGTTGGTGGTCAGGGATGGTTTTGTGAGGTTCTGGAATTAGTTTCTTGCAGGGTGAATCTGCCAAGGACTTTGCGGGTGAAAGATTGCACTGATGTCACCGGGAGCCCAGGGCTCAGCTCGGTCTGTGCTGACAAGCTGGATGCTAAAAATAATTTGCCTTCCCCCACTGGCACCCACATCTGGGAAAGGATGAGGAAAGAGGGGTGGGGAGCAGGAATGCCTGTCTGCCCCTGGGAGCAGGGGCTCTACTGCGTTGTCATCACTGGCGAGTTCAAATTTGCTCACAGAATCCTCCCCATCCCGCGCCCCGGGGGTGTGTGAGCATTACCGGCGCCCTTCCCGGGCCGCCCGCCGGGCTCTGCGCCCGCTGCCGGGATTTCACACGCCGCTTTACTTCCAGGTCAGCGCTCTGCCGCGCTCACAGCCCCCGGCGCTCTCACGAGCAGGGTGGCACCGTCACCCCTCCTTGTCACAGCAGGGGTTGTCTGGCTGCTGCCCACTGGCTGGAGGGCTGGCAGGGCCACGTGGAATGCTCAGGGCGCCTGAGCCACCCGTTCCCATCGTGCTGCCAGGACATCACCCCTCTCTCTGGGGCAGTTTTCTCCACGATGCTCCAGCCCAGGAGCGGGCGTGGGCACAGGGCACCGTGGGATGGGCAGGGTGGCAGCTCGTGTGCCACCACCTGCCACCGCCGACACAAATGCCCCAAGACACATGGTTAGTGGCAGAAATCCCTTTTATATCCCTGAATTGCATTACAAGTAATACTGCGGGTGGCCGGATCTCAGTAGACTTGTCGTACTGGGGCTGGCGAGTACAAAACCTGGCAGAAAAAATCTATCATGCACGGAAAATTATTGCTGTAGTATCTGCTATTTACAGGAGAGAGGGGCAGCAGCGCAGTGCTCCAAGCCTGCCGGCCTCAGGACACCGTGCTCCGCGGAACGGCGCCGGCATCGTGGGGGAAACCCGGTGGGGTGCCTGCGTGGCCAGGGCGATGCTCATCCCCTCTGTGGGGTGCGGATGTGTGGTCACCGTGCCATGGCAGCGAGGACCATGACAGGGACATCCCCACTCAACCCGTGACCAACACAGGCACCGAGGCAGCGGGAGGAAGACGGTGCAGGGAGGAAGACGGCGCAGGAAGACGGTGTGGGGGTGCGCGAGTGCGGCCCCGCGGGGTGCCGGGCTGAGTCCCGAAGTGTTGGGGACCGGCACAGGGTGATGGGGCTGTGGCGACTCGCGGCCCGAGGTAGGAAGCGGAGGCGTGGGTCGGGCCCCGCTCCGGAATGCCGAGCGCGGCGCTTGCTCCGGGGCCGGTGCGGGGGCGCTCCGCCGGGAGGTTGCATAGAGTGGCTGGTTTGTCCCCACTGGGCTGGCGCGGGGCACGGAGCAAAGCAGGAGCCCGTGGAAGCAAGGAAGACAAATGAGAAGGGCTTTGCCTTTGTGGGAGGCTTGCAGGACATGCAGCCTGGGCTGCCGGGCCAGCTCGTGCCCTCCTGCCTCCGTGCCCGCCACACAGTCCGCTCTCGGGGTCCTGTCCCCGTCCGTGTCACCGTGGCTGTGTCCTGGGCACGGCAGTTCTGCTGCAGCTCTGCCACCTCCTGCGAGCCAGCGCTGGCATGGCCCGGCCAGTCTTGACAAATAAATAGTGAAAAGCATAAGTTATAAATAATATAAATAAGAACATTTAAATAGACTCACCCAAACTTTACAGCTACTCTGACCCCCTCCTCCTGAGTGCAGGTGGGGGGCAATGGCGAGGGAGCCGGGAGCCGGCTGGAGAAGGGGCTGGGGATACATGGGGGGTGGTTGGGGGTTTGGGTACTACCTGCCCCAGGGCTGGGTCTCCAGCCAGCTGCTAGCCCAGCCCTTTGCATGGTGAGGGGGGCTGCACCTGCCTGGGGGGGCTATTCCCCATCACCGTGGCAGGGGCCAGTTGTGCCTGGCCAAGCTGGAAGCTGGGAGCCAACGGAGGTTGTGTCCTGTGGATCTCTGCTGGAAGCCCCTGGCTCCTCCCTTGGCTCTTCCCCTGACTCCAGGGCTGCGGATCTGCAGTGCCAGGGTGAACGCTGCGCCATGGGGCAGAGGGCAGCCGGGTGCCCTGTGTGGTGGGCTGCAGGGACCCGAGGCTCCAAGGGTGACTGGCAGCCCTGCCCTCTGTCAGCCTCAGTGGCCATCAGTCCTGCCGAGCTGGCAGGAACACCAGCCCATGGTCTCATCAAGATTAGGGTCAAGGGGAGGGTTTGCTCCTAGTGGGGAGCAGAAAAGTGTCTTTTCTCCCCCGGGATCCCCCGGGAAGAGAAGCAGCAGCTCTAAATAAATAATAGTAATAAATTAAATAAATAGAGGTGAAAGTCACAAGCTAGGGGAGGAAAGTCTCTCCTGGGTCAGGAAGAGGTCCCCAGGTGAGTCCCCCGCAGAGAGACCTGCCTGGCTGCGGGGGGGGCTCTGGGACCCAGGGGAAAGGAGCTGGGTCCCACTATGGGGGACCCCCTTCCCAGGGAGCAGATGGGGAGTGAGTCTGTGGGGATGTGTCCTCCAGTCTGAGCACAGCAACAAACCAGCTGGCTGCAGCTGCAGGAGTGCTGGCACAGGGACTGGGACCGGGATGGGATGGGGATGGGGATGGGGATAGGATGGGAAGTATAGGGGAATAGGGATGGGCATGGGCTGAGATGGGGATGGGGATTGGGTAGAAGGATGAAATTGGGAATGGGGATGTGCCACAGGGCTTGGGGGGCTAGTTCCCTATTGCACAGCTGTGTTCGGAGCCCTTGAAGCAGGCGGACTCGTAGTGCTTGTTGAGGTACGACTTGAGGGCGAAGGTCTTCTCGCACTGCTTGCACTTGTAGTGCTTGAAGGCGGAGTGGGTCTGCATGTGGGCGCGCAGGTTGGAGCGGTCGGCGAAGGCTTTCCCGCAGTGGGAGCAGCCGAACGGCTTCTCCCCGGGGTGGGACCGCATGTGGCCCTGCAGCAGCCAGGGCCGGCTGAAGGCTTTGCCGCACACGTCGCACTTGTGCTTGAGGTTGTGGGTGAGGACGTGCATGGCCAGGGCGGGCATGGAGACGTACGCCTTCCCGCAGGTGGGGCATTTCCTGGCCATCTTGCTGTCCAGGCTGCGGTGGGTCTGCTTGTGCCGGCTGAGGTTGGAGGAGGTGGCGTAGGTCTTGCCGCACTCGGGGCAGGAGTGGCGGTGGCCGCCACGGCGCTGGCTCTCGCTGCGCCGGCGCGACCGCCCGTCCGTGATGAAGAAGGCATCCATGGAATAGCTGTCTGTCACTGCGGCCTCCCCGTTGAAGTAGCGGGCGGAAAAGCTGGACTGGGGGCTCTCGGGATCGCTGTACTCCTCGTGGCCGGGTGCGTAGGCTGGGTCTGGTGGCGGTGGTGGCAGGCCTTGCTTCTTGTCAGTGTCATAGCCGGCTGGCGCCAGGCAGTGCTGGAGGTACCCTGTGGGGACAACACAGTGGGATCATTGTCCCTCCAGAGCAGCCTCACCAGGGACAGGAAAAAGCCACAAGCTAAAATTTCCCATAGAAGGTGCAGAACCAGGGTTGTCCCCACCACAAACTGGTTCCTGTCCTGGCTGAGCCACTGAGCAGCAGAGCTGCATTGTCCTGTCCTGGCTCCTGTCTGCATCTGTCAGCAGGATGGGTCCCATCCCGCAGGGCTGCCTGAGATGGGAACTGGGGATGGAGCTGCGGAAGGTCCAGCTGCGCCTGCCCCAGCTGCGGGCAGCCCCCAGGGGCTATTAGCTGCCAGACAGCTGTCGGTGCCGGGAGCTCATTGTTCACCGGGGCCGTGCCGGTAATGAGCTACGCTCCGTGGGCAGCCGGGATGAAGGGGATGAGGCTGCTCCAGGTTCCCCTTCCTCAGCAAAGGGGCTGGGAAAGCCCCCCAACTCGCTGTCCCTGCAAGGCCTATCCCCTGGGACAGCACCAGGAGGGCAGCAGCACCGGGTCCCCGGCCTCCTGCCAAACTGAGCGACCCACAGCCCCTCAGATGTGGAGCCAGGCTCGGGTACCACTCCACTGGCGTCACACACGTGTGACATTGGTGCAAGTCTGCTCATGACACTGCTCCGTATGTGGGTCTCCCAGCCTGTGTCAGAGTGGGTGCTGCGTTGGCATCCCTGTCCCTCTGTGCTGTCACACAAAGGTCGCAGCAGTGCAGCCCCCTTCCCCCAGGCCAGCAATCCTGATGAGGTATTGGCACCCCAAGACCCACAAATTGGTCCCAGCAATCCCCTGTCTTGTGCATACCGGTCCTTGCAAGCTGCTTCAGAGGCCTCACCCCACTGACAGTGACAGAGGGGCTATCGGGGGCCTGGGGTCAGTGCACAGCTGAGCTGACCCATGCACACCGTGGGGCAGCAGGGACATCCCGCCACAGCTGCAGCTGAGCATCCCCTAAATCCACACAGCCTCTGGCAGCACCCACGGGACCCCTTGGCAAGCAACTGCTGCCGTTTGTCCCGTGGAGGCCAGCGGTGCCTACTGTGGGGAGGGGATGTGGGGCAGGGGCAGAGCCCCCCCGTCCCCCGCGCCGTGCTGACAGCGCGGGCTGTGCAGAAAGCGCTCTGCTCAGCAATTTCTCACGCTGCCTCCGAGCATGCAGCAAGGTTATTTCCAGGAGAGCAGCGTCGGCAGCTTCTGCCCAGCTGCAGCACATCCCTCCCCCACCGGCTCCTGGTTGATAGGGGGAGCAGGGGACCCCCAGACCAGACAGGCTTCGCACCCCAGCCCCTGGCAGGAAAAGCCCACCCAGGGCTGGGGAGCACCAGAAAAGGGGGGACAAGTGCCGCAGCGGCTGGGCAATGTTAGCTTGTGCGTGGATCAGGCCCATTCCCGCATCCAGCTCCGTTTCCCAATCCACGAGCAGCCAGAACTCCCCAGCCTATGCAACAGAGCCCCCGACCCACGGCCAGCCCCTCTTTCTGGGCAGGTGCCTGGGCTGCCCCGTTGTGCGGCTGTGCCAAGCCCAGGGAACTCCGAGCCCACCCCAGTGCTCCCCCGCAGGACGGGATTCCAAGGACCTCGGCCACCCCAAGTCCAGCCTTTTGCATCTCTCCCGCTGCCCCCCCCCCGGCTCCCCGTGCCCCGGACGGCGCCGGCCCCCCCCGCGCTCCCAGGGGGGCTCGGGGCACCGCTGCGAACAATGAAACCCTCCGGCACGGCGAGGCTGCCGCCCCCCGCCGCCCCCCGCCGCCCCCGCAGACCGGTCGCTTCTTACCCCCCCAACTTGTCGTGGGAAGGAGCCCACCTCGGTGTCCCACGGGCGGGGGGGTCTCGGGGCTGCCCACGGGGCTGACGCTGTCACGCAGGGGATGTTTCCCCAAGGACCAACTTCGGCAGCGGCCGGTGGCCCCCGATCCGCGGACAAGACGACGACGAGGGATGACACACCCCATCCCGCACCCCTCGCCCGCCGCGGGACACAGCGCGGGGACCCCCTCCCCGTCCTGCCCTGCGTCCCCCCGTGTCTCCTTCCCGGTGCCCCGCCGGGCGCACAGACAATAGAGGCGGGGGGGCCCCTCCGGACCCCCGGCCCCGCACTCACCATCGCCGGCGGCGGGGCCGGGCAGCGTGTAGGGGGGCTCCAGGGGGGCGTAGGGGGGCGCAGGGGCTCCGGCGGCCGGGAACGCCTCCGCTTTCAGCTTCTTCACCAGGAAGGAGCGGGGCATGGCGGGGCCGGGCAGCGCTGGACACCTCCGGTACCGGCACCGCCACCGGCCCCGGGCCCCGCACCGGCCCCGGCCCCCCCCGCCCCGGCCCCGGCGCTCGGCCCCGGCGGTGCGCACGGAGAGGCGCGGGGAGGCGAGTGCGAGGGGCGGGGAGGCGGCAGCTTCCCCCGGCCGCGCCCGGAGCCCCCCAGAGCCCCCCGAGCCGCCGGTAGCGCGGGGTGCCCCGGGCATCACGACACTGTGGGGTCCCTGGTCCCTCCCCCTGGTTCCTCCCCCCACCCCGGCCACGGACAATGGGGACACAGGGGGACGGGGGGAGACGGGAGCGGGGGGGCACATGCCTCTGCCTCCCACCGCCTTTGTCTCCCTGCCGCCAGTCCCCGGGGCCCGGGAAGAACGGGTCTGCCGGGCGGGAGTCCTCATCCCCATCCCTGTCCCCATCCATGTCCCCTGCCCCATTCCTGTCCCCTGTCCCTTGTCTTATCTTCATCCCTGTCCCTGTTCCTGCTTCTTGTCCCTTTCTCCTTTCCTTGTCCTTGCTCCCTGTTCCTATCCCTGTTCCCGGTTCTCATTCCCATCCATCTTCCCTGTTCTCATCTCTGTCCACAGACCCTTTCCACTGACCCCCTTCTCTTTCCCTTCTCCCTTCCCCTGTACCTTTTTCTCTGTCCTCAACCCTTTCCCCTCTTCCCTGAGAGAGACTCTGTCCCATCTCTGTCCCATCTCTGTCTTGTCCCCATCCCTTCTCACTGTTCCTATCCCTCTTTTCCCACATTCTCTCCCTTCCCATGTCCCTGTCCCACTCCCAGTCCCCAGAAAGCACCGTGACCTTCGGAGCCACAACAATAGCCAGGCTCGTGGCAGTTCATTGTTCCCGGCTGGAGCCCCCACACTTACTCCCCCTTCGTCTCACTGGAGCCCCCACTCCCACTCCCCCCTCCTCTCTGCGCTCCGCTGCAGGCAGCTGGTGCTCCAGGGCTGCCTTTCCCTGCAGTTGTGCCATCTGAAGGCCGGAGTTGTGCCATCTGAGAGCCAGTGGGTGACACAGGGACCTGCCTGGCAGCTGGCCGTGCTCTCCCTGAGCCTTGTGCAGTGCCCAGAGTGTTGCAGCACTTAATAAGGACGGTGCCTCTGCTGTCACCGCAGGCAGAGTGCTGGCACGGGGCAGCCCTGGGCACACTAACTCCTTCGGCCAGGGATGTGGCACTGGGTCTGGGGACCAAAAGCAGCATCCCCACAGGCAGCACCTGACTGCTCACAGCCATGTCTGCTCCTTCAGCTGTGCCCCAGGGCCACATCTGGGGCCAGCCCTGCATCGCAGTGCCCCTGCTCACTGCTTTGTGTGGTACTCCACAGCCCAGGGCATCCCACAGCATGCCACAGGATCCTACAGCCCAGGGCATCTCACAGCCCACATCATTCCACAGCCTAGAGCATCCCACAGACCACAGCATCACACAGCATCTGATATCCCACAGCATCCCACAGCATCGCACAGCATTCCACAGCTAAGTGCATCCCACAGCTCACAGCATCCCCCATCCCAGAGCATCCCATATCCACAGCACTCCACATCCTACAGGATCCCAGGGCTGCTCCCCATGTGGGCTGGGGTCTCTCCACTTGCTCCAGCAGGCCTTGGCCAGGGATTGCCGGCAGCACCACGAGTCCCATCTGTCCCTGCAGCGCTGCCCTGACGTCAAGGCTCTGCCAAGTTCAAGGCCACCTCTCCCGCAGGGCTGCGGCCCCGAGGGGACATCGCCTGCCGGGCTGCTCGGGCATCCCACACACACGCACTGGGCTCCCGGCCTCCGCTCCCTGATTTATTTATCCGTGCGTGTGCCTGTTCTCTCCTGGAAGGCACGCTTGCAGAACGGGCGATTACTTACGCCCTAGTTGGGCCTGCCTGCCCGCTGCCCGCCCGCTGCCCGCTGCCCGCCCGCCCGCTGCCTGCTGCCTGCCTGCCCGCTGCCCTGGGATTTTGTCTCTCTCCAGGCTGCGGTGTAATAAGGGAGGTAATTAAGTGTAAAAGGCAGGAGGAGGGAGGGCTGGGAGGGGGGAGCAGCCCCGGCTCCTTTCGGAGGCAGGGGACTGCGATAATGTATGGTAATAACCGCAGCCAGCCCCGCCGAGCTGATAGCGCTGACGGCAGCGCCTGGGCCCCCCCAAACCTGCCCCCGCCACTGTGGGGAGGGGGAGCAGCGCCAGAAGAAAGGCTCAGCCTTCCTCCACCGGGTTTGTGCCTTCCTGAGCAGCTGTATGGAAATAATTCCCATCGGAGGCAATTGTTTCCCCGACAAGAAGGAGGGGGCTGGGGGGGTACTGTGGGTGAGGGGTTTTGGGGGCTCCCAAGGGCAGGATCATGCTCTTGGGGGGCAGGAGGAGAGAGGTCAGGTCCCTACTCCAGCTCCCAGTCTACCCACAAGGGACATATCCTGCTACTGGAATGAGACAAGCTGCCCTGCGGTGCCCCCACATCTCCCACTGGTCTTCAGCTCCCCCATCCTCCATGGATCCTGGACACGGGCTCTGGGGTCAGCCAGGATCTGCCAGAGGATGCCCACTAGTGCCAGGAGGAAGAGTCCCACTCCTGCCCTCTCTGCTGCCTCAGCTGCAGGACCCCCACCACTGCCAGCCTGGGGGGCTGCTGGCCATTAGGTATTCCAATCTCGTTCTTCCCAGAGGCGTCCGGGTCGCAGCCGGAGCCCCGAAGTGGCTCCAATCCGTGGTCTGGTGCTGCCGCCGGCGCAGGGAGCAGATGCCAGACAAAGGGCCGGGGACAAAGGCCCGGCTGCCTCGTGCCCCAGGGAAGGGGCGCAGGCGCGTGCAGGGCACGGGCGCTGTCCCATCCCGGGGCTGCACTGCCCTGACCTCCCGTGCCTGCCATGCCCCAGTGCCCACCCGGCCCCTGCCCTGCTGGCATGGCTGGGGCACAGCTAGGTACCAGGCGGGCCAGCCCGGGCACTGGTGCTGTGCCACCCCTGCCATGGGCACTCTGCCTGCACTGCTCTGGTGCGAGGCTCTGCTGCAGCCCCTCTCCAGCTCTGCCCATCTCAAGGTGCAGCGGGGCTGAAATGGGGTGCAGGGGGCACAGGGCTGTGGGGAGGAAGCAGAAAGCATGGATGGGACCACAGCAGAGGGTGGCAAATATCACACATGTCGCTCCAGTCCCACTGTGCCTCAGTTTCCCCAGCTGCTACTGGGGGCCTTGTGAATGTTCTGTGTTCCCACACCATCCCCCTCCCCATGGCCGCCTTTGTCCCCACTCCCCCCAGCTGGCTGCAAACCCCCTGTCTGGGGGCAGCTGCCACAGCGCAGGGCCAGGAACGCCACCGGTGCAGCTGGGGCTGTGCCCACCCACAGAGCCCAGGGGGGCTTTAGGGCACGATGCCAAACAGTGCCAGACCCCCCAGGGGAAAGGACTGGGCAAGGCCCCAGTTGAGAGGTACCCAGGTGGGGGGCACTGGCACACACAGGCCCCTCAACATGGGGTGTGCAGGCAGCAGGGAGGCAGAGGGCTGAGTGAAATAAAACACCTTCTATTGCTTTCACAGGATGGGAACACCCCGTGCCCAGGCTAGGGACAAAGCCCTGGAGATGCTGCGCCCTGGCAGAGCCCATCAGGGAGCTGTGTCTGCAGCCGTCCTGGTCCCAGCGCTGCTTCCCAGCCAGCCAGCCCTGCTGATTTTGGGAGTTCGTGCAGGCAAGAGCAGCGGTCTTGGGGTGTCCACCCCACTCATGCTGGGCACTGCGGGCTGCAGTAGTCAGCAGATTTGAAAAGGCCATAGACGTTGACAAGGGGGAACATGAGCAGTGCCCCGAGGAGGGAGCCCAGCTGCTCCAGCACCCCGTAGCACACCAGCGCTCTGTGGCTGCGGCTCCGCAGGATCACCCCGGCCATCACCTTCATGTAGGAGAGCGTCCCGGTGAACAGCACCCAGGAGAGGACCTGGTGGCACAGGTGGAAAAGTGGTCAGGGCCAGGGGTTCCCCACTGTGGGGACATTGTGCTGAGGTCAGGTCCAGGTGTGGTGTCAAAGACCTCCCTGAGTGAGAGGGACACCGTGACTTACGATGATGACATCGCCCCACTGGGACTGCTGCAGGAGCGGGCAGGGGCTCATCACTGCAATGGCCATGTTGTAGGCACCAAAGCCTGTCCCTGCTATAGTGAGGATGACCATCAGGGCCAGGGACCTGCAAGGGACATGTGAGTGTCACTGGAGAACACCACCTTTCCCTGGTGAGCAGCACAGACACGCAGCATGTTCTGGCTCCTTCCTGGCTCCATCCTTCTTTCCTGGGGTGTCTGTGCTGCCAGGGCATGGACACCCCACAGGCCCTCTCCCACCCAGTGCCTACACCCCCAACCCTTGCAAAGTAGGGGCCACTTTTGGGGCAGAAGCCCCTGGTGTGCACCCTGCTGCAACTCCCAGGGCCCGGCAACTCACCTGCTGGGCAGGAACATGGCCACGATGCAGGCCAGGGGGTTGGCCATGGAGCTGAGCGTGGCTGCCAGGTGGTAGGTGGTGTGTCCGTAGGGCAGGCAGGAGTAGGACTGCACAGATGGCAGGACCCCGTTTGTCAGGGCGCTCACCCAGGCGATGAGGAGGTAGATGAGGGTGAGCTGGGTTAGGGAGTAGGAGACTTTCTGTGGCAGGATGTCCCCAGGTCCCTTGGGATCCTTTGGGCATGAGCAGCCTCTGCTCAGGTGCAAGTCAGCTCCCTCATCATGGATCTGGTCAAATGAGTTCAGCACAATGCTGCTGGGAAAGAGGTGCTGCTGAGAGAGCTCCCACACCTTGGGCTGCCGGGTGAGGAAGAAGAAGGCCAGCAAGCAGGTCAGCATCATTGCAGTCATCAGCAGGAAAAAGATGAGGGTGGAGAAGTTGGGTGGGAGGTAGCTGGTCTCCAGATGGAAGGTGGTGCTCTCCACGGTCTCGTTGCCAGTGGTGATGTTGACCTTGTAGCTGACATTGGTGCAGCTGGAGATACCAGAGCCCTGGCCCAGGGCAATGAGAGAAGGGATCAGCCCACTTAGCCCTTCACCTACGAAGAAGGTGTTCGTGTACTGGGGCTGCAGCTGCATCATGAAAGGCAGAAAGGTGACAGAGGAGGTGCAGTCCACCAGGGCCAGGAAGAAGGTCAGGATTAGGAAGGGGATGCTGTGGGATGTCCCGGCAATGAGGGACGTGTGGTTCCAGAGGAAAGCCAGGAGCAAGCAGGCCATGACACCCACGGACACGATCACATAGATAACAGCCACCTCCTTCATCAAGCCAGGCCGAAAGCGATTCATGAGGGTGACGAAGAGTGGTCCCACGTTGGCCATCTGGATGATGATGGTGATGTAGGAGGGGAGGTACCACTGCTCCGGCAGCACTGTCACCAGCAGGGGCACCTCCACCCACAGTCCATTGATGGCCACCCAGGAGCCCATGCCGAAGGCACAGGCCAGAAAGTGGGTGAGCAGTGCCATGGCTCAGGGCTGGGTGCCTGGGCCTGCGAGTGACGCTGCTGTGCTGTGGGGAGAGACTTTGATGAGTGGTGAGGTGAGATCTGACCCTTCCAGATCCTGACCCTGTCCTCCCATGACCATCCCCTGTGCTGGCAGAACAGCTTCCTTCTACGTGCTGTGAGGGTGTGGGACGCACAGCCCAGCCCAGCCCCACTTTGCCCTCTGCAGGCCCCATGGACCCCTCTGCCCCCTTCAAGTGATGACACGGTGCTCTCCTGCCCTGGGTGTGGATCCTGATGAGCTTCACCTGGTCTCATCCCAGAGCATTGGGGCTTGGCAGCGGCAGGTGCGATACCCAGGAGGGCATTGAACCTGTGCCAGCTCACGTAGCAGCTCCGTGCAGCCTGGAAGGGCTCGGCACGGCCGGGTGCAGGGGGAAGGGGGCTCTCACCTGGGAGCTCAGCGGCCTGGGCAGCTGCTCTGCTGGGAATGGACGCCTCGTACCTCCCACTGCATCTGCAGGGCAGGGCGACGCAGCGCCCGTCCCCTTCCAGTCGGGACCCGCGCGATTCCGACACGCTCCGGTGCCGCGGGCGACAGGCCTCGGCAGCCCAACCTGCAGCCCAGCCTCTGCTCGTACCAGCCAGCTGAGTCAGCCGGGCTCCGAACACATCCCTTGCCCACTCCCATCCCGCTGCTGGCAGGAACTCTCAGGTCCCATGCCCCTACGCTCCGTGCCACCCCCGGCCCCGCAGAGCCGTCTCCAGCCCTCCCCGGGGCGCTGAGGCCGCCAGAGGAAACTCACGTCTCACGGGGCTGAGCCCGGCGGGCGCAAGGACCCAGCCATGGCCCCGGCGCCGCGGGGAGGCAGCGGGGCTGCAGCAGCAGCCAGGAAGGAAACGGGCTCCGGTCGGACCGGTGCCTCGGCAATCTCCCAAGGGTAACTCACTGCGCTTTGGGAAACCGGCAGCACCACGCGGGCGGGAGCCAGTCCTGGCTGCCGGAGCAGTGACGTGAGGCGGGCGCGTCACCACCTCCGGATGGACCGGTGACAGCCTGGCCCTGCTCTGCTCTTCGTCTTGGCCCCGGCTGGCAGAGTCCCGAGCTCAGGGGGGTTATAATTCTTGGCGGTGTCCTGGACTTTGTCCTTGTCCCCGCCTGAACTGCGTCCCACCTATCACAGACTCTTCTTGCAGGTGCAAGTGTCACCCGATGACGGTTCCTGTCCCCATCGGGATCTCTGCGGGGTCACGGGTTGGCGTGGGGCGCTGGGGAACCTCCGAATGTGGCAGTTGTCCCACCTCGGGACAGTTCTGGGACCAAGCCGCGAGCCAGCGGATGAGCCATTTGCACCGGTCGGGAGGTGACACGGGTGAGGAGAGAGACCCCTGGTCACCCCCAGCAGCAATCCCCCCCCCAACCCAGGACCCACCGCCCCCGGATGCCTCATGGCGGCTCTTCCCCCAGCACCCACCGGGTGTCGCTGGGAGAGCGGGCTGCAGCCCTGCAAAACCTGGGGCTGCCTTCTCCCGTCTGCTTCCCCGCCTGCTTCCCTGCCCTACCTGTCTGCAGTGCCCGTACCTGTCCCTGTCCCTCCGGGGGACTGCAGTTTGCTCCTCCACCCTGCCCTGCGCCTGTGGGAGCACCCATGGCAGCCAGGACCGTTGGGTGTAGTGGGGACAAGTCTTGTCTCCGGGGCTGCAGAGACGCTGGGTGACAGTGGAGGGGGATGGTCACAGTTTGAGGTACTGCTGTGATTTAATTCCAGCAGGCTGCTCAGCCCGCCTCAACTGCTCACTCACACACACACACACGGTGGGATGGGGTACAAAATGGGGAAAGATAAAATGATAAAAGGGACTTAACTGACGGATCAGCTTAATAGGAAAAGTCCGAGGTACCCCGGCGGGGGGGAGAGGGGGAGTGCAGAGCTGTTCCATCCACGTCCCCTCCCAATTTCTATGCACCCCCAGCGCTCTCACTCGCTGGTGGGGCAGCAGGAGGAGCAGAAAAGTCCTTGGGGCTCTGTGAACATGGCTCAGCCAAGATCAGACACTCCTGGGTTATCAGCACTGCTTTCAGCACAACTCCAAAACAGTCCCCCCCCGGCTCCTATGGCAAAATGGCCTCTATCCCAGTCAAACCAGTACAGAACCCCAGGGGACCTGGAAGGTGGGGAACAGGTGCAAGGTGCTGGGGAAACCAGGCACAGGGAGCTTGTGGTGGGCGTGGGGCAGCTGAGGTCATGGTGTGTCCATGGGTATGGGGACAGGGAGGGGACAGCAATTGTCCTGTGTTTAATTTGCCGGCACTAAGAGCCGGCTCAGCCGGCAGTGAGACCCTTCCCAAGGGCGAATGGCTCCGGGGCAGAGGCAGTTCGATGGGGGGCTGGGTGTGGGACCCCCGTGTTGCCCCTTCACGCTACTCACCCAAATCCACCCGACGCGTGCTGCCTGCCCTGCCCGTGCCTCCTCCGCCCCCTGCCCGCCCCGCAGCTGAACTCCCGGCCCCTCTCCCCTCCGCACCCCCGGCAGATGCGAGCGAAGGCCCCGGAGCAGATGGCAACATTTGGTAGCCGAGTGGTCCCTGCCTGCGGGACTTTGCTGGGCTGTGACGGCCATCCCTCCAGGAAGCCCCCTCCTCACCCAGCCAGGGCTGGGGAGCCCATCCCAACCGCAAGCCAGCACATGCCAGGGGGTGCAGCAGGGATCCCAGGGTGGACACACTGCCCATGCCATGGGGGTGGCAGGGTGGCATGGAAACACTGGCAGCCCAGAAAACCAGGGATCTGTCCGTGAGCTCAGCCCTAGTGAGACCCATCCCATAATATCTTCCATGTGTGAGCAGTGGGGATGGTCTGCCTGGGCAGAGGGTGGCTGCTGCTCCATTGCAGGGGGACAAGGTGACCCCCTCACTCCAGGGACTACAGGCCAGCCTATTTGAGAGGGTATGACCCCCAGACTTGGGGACCTGCTGGCGGGTCTCTGCCTGGACCCTGACAGCCCCAGCCCTAGCCCAATTTGCATTCCATTTCCATGTGAAAGGAGCAGGTCAAGTTGAAAGTGGAAAGGCTGGTGGGGGGCAGCAGGGAAGGGGCCGCTGCCGGAGGTGAGACCCCAACAAAAGGGCCGGATCCCCAGGGCCCAGTGCTTGCCTGGCCATGAGCTGCGGCCACGGCCCCACGGCAGCCGCCATCTGCGGGTCTGTGCCGCCGCCACCACCGGCCAGACAAAGGCCCCGTGCCCAGCATGTCCCCATCTGTCACCTCCCTGGCTCCCGGATCCCTGAGCAGACACCGAGTGTGAACATCCGGGTGCAGGCAGCATCGTTCCCTCTGCCCACAGGGAATGGGGTGATGCTGGGTGCAGCGGGTGCTTCCCTATTCCCCATGGGGAACACGTCCCCATCTTCCTTCTGGAGCAGCTCTGTGGAGCTCTTGCTGGGGAAACTGAGCCAGGAGCAGGTGGTGGTTTATCCTGGGTTGGGGCACAGCAACAGGCTGCAATAAAACACTGGGAGTTAACACCCAAGATGAAGGGGTTGGGGAGCTCTCAGCTCTGGGGGTGCCCTGCGTGAGGGTGCCCACACTGCCGAGCCCCAGCCCTGCGGCTTGGCAGGTGTTGCCAGGCACCCGTAGCTGCCTCCACCCAGTACTTCCAGGAGGGAATTGGCTGCTGAGTGTGTTTTCTTCTCCTTGGCAGCTCAATTTAGCATCCAGGAAGTCCTGGCAGTGGCACGAGGGTGTCTGTAGAAGGTGGGAGCAAAGGCACTGCTAGCACCTCGTTGTCCCTCTGTTCACACACACCATCCCTGTGTTCCTGAGGCAGCGGTGGGGATGCTGCAGCGGGTGCTGGGGGGGCATTCCTGCAGGAGGCTGTCCTCCTGGGGCATGTCCCGAGCTGCTCCCGGGGAGGGCGAGGCTTGGGGCGCTGCCTGGATCCAACGCCCCGCTCCAACGGGCCAGACGTGCCCGAGCAGCTCCTGCAGCCTCCTGCCTGCACCCGCACAGCCTCGGCACCTGTGGGGGGACGCAGCCTGCGGGCTCTGCCCTCGCCTACCAACTGGGATTTTCTAGCTGAGCCCGTTGTGCAAATCTGGGCTCAGGGCAGCCCTCTGGCTCCCAGACTGTGTGCTTCCCTTGACCCTTCTCCCTTCACCAGCTTCTTGTCTTGCTCCAGGAGCGTTTGAACAATGCAGGGCTGTAACTGAGCTCCGCAACATGAGCCAAATGCTCATTCCCTCTGTGCAGAGCTGAACAGAGATGCCTGTACCATGGGGCAGGAGCCACCCTGCCTGGGCTGGGTTCAGACCAGCAGGTCCAAGTGGCTGCAGGCTTGGTGATCCTGTCTGTCACCTCTCTTCCTGCTGTCCAGTTTATTTTCCTATGTTTTGGAGTTTATTGCTGCTGGGTGATTGGAGAAACAAGATGAGATTTCCAAATGAGAGCAGGCCCTGCCAACTGACCATACCAGTGACATGAGGGAATCTGGGTGCCCACAGCAAGGCTGGGAATTTCCCCTGTGTCCCTGAAGCCCTAAACCAGCACCAGCACCCTTTGTCCACAGCGAGCAGCGACATCCAGAAGGATTTTGGATTTGTCACTGTGAGCACCTTGGGCCGTGTGTGCATCCAGGCTGCCAGGCCAGCACCGTGGGCTGAACCGGCAGCTGGGACGTCACCGGGCAGCGGCACGCTGCGTGACGCAGCTGGCATGGAGGAATGCCCTGTGGTTTCCATCCCATGTGAGCGCTGATTTGCCTCGGAGGGCGTCCTCGCCCGGCGCTGACTCAGCGGCAGCTGCCGCATGCAGAACCGCTCCAGCACCCTCCAGCCGCCATCACGCGGGGACACCGGGAGGACGTGCCTGGGGAGCGGGAGGGTGGGGACAGCAGGACAGCGTCGGGACACCCTCGGAAAGAGAGCAGGGAGAAGAAGGGTGGCAGCTGATCCGTGCCGAGGAGGCCAATCCAGGTAGGTGGCAGAGGTGGTGCTGGTCCTGTGCTGGTTCAGTGCCAGCAGAGTGGGGCTGGGTGAGCCGCTGAAGGGGTCACAACCGTGTACCTCTGGAGCAGCTCCTCCAGGCTGGAGGTGACCCGGTGGGCCATGTGAACCTGGCTGGACCCCAGGAGGAAGAGGAGCTGGGACCACACTGGACAATGCCCAGAGATCAGATCCCTGAACTCCAGCTGGGTTCGGGGCATAGGATTATGCTGCCGAGTTTTTGGGGCTGTTGGGAGGGTGGCTCCGCTCAGCTCCGCTTGGCTCGGCGCAGCCCAGCTCGGTGTGGCCGTGCCAGCACAGTGGCTCAGCTCTGCAGGAATGTGGAGCAGCAGGTTGTGCCCGGCCGGGCTGTCCGTGCTGGGGAGGGGTCCCCACACCGGCCACTGGTGGCTGTGCTGGGGCTGCCGTGTCCTTGTCCCTGCACTTCGCAGCTATCTCTTCTGTGGCTTGGCTGTCTGGTACAAGGCTGAACTCCAGTGCCTGACATGGGGACATTTTCCATCTTTGCCTTGCCTGGGGGACACTTTTGCACCCCCGTGCTGAACCGGGGAGCCCTCCCTGTGCTGGGCACAGGTACAAGGGCAGTGAAGCTGGCCATTGGCACAGGGGCTGGGCAGCACTGGACCCGAGAGGTCAGGCAGAGGGTGCAGAAAGCTGCCCTGGGGAGGAGGCAGGAGGATCTGTGCCGGTGCTGGGACCGTTCCCAGCTGTCAGCACGCCTGGCTGCCCCCCTGCAGACATCTTCCAGGTCAGGAGGCAGCATGTCCCCCCAGGCAGGGGACGGGAACGGGTAGAGGGGCAGCCAGCCTCCCCCATGGCCACT
This sequence comes from Onychostruthus taczanowskii, assembly GCF_017590055.1. NCBI lineage: Eukaryota > Metazoa > Chordata > Aves > Passeriformes > Passeridae > Onychostruthus > Onychostruthus taczanowskii. Next base: position 854,645 of record NW_024498418.1, on the reverse strand, counting down.
CGTCTGTCACAGCGTGTCGTGGGGATGCACCGTGTGCTGTGCAGGGATCCTGCTGGGGTCCAGATTCTGGGGAATCTGGCACCCGTGGGCTGCTAGGGGGTGCGGACATGGCTCAGCCACTGCTCGGCGGGGCTCTGGGTGCCAGGGCTGGTTCCTGCCGCTGGGACAGGCGCTGGGCTGCTCCCAGGAAGTTTGTGCACGCAGGTGAGCGGGTGACGGTGGCAGCTGCCGGCTCGGGGCTGCCACGGGAGCAAGTGAGGCCACAGCACACCGGCTCCGCCCTGCCCACCACTGCACCTGGTGAGTGCTGGGGCTTGCTGCCACATCCTCGGGCTCATCAGTGCCCCAAATCGGGACCCTCAGGAGAATCTCAGAGCAGCTTGGGAAAGGGGCTGGGGGAGGGTGTCTGACCCACATATGCTCCTGTGGGCCCTGCCACTGCTGAGCCCCTCTGGGTGTTGGGGCTACTCTGGGTGTGCCCAGCTCTGCTCAGGGGGCTGCAGAAGGGTGTAGGGCTGGTTTGGGTGCCCTCCCCCCCCCTTTTCGCTCTGGGCGGGCTGGTGCGACCGTTGTGGCGGCTGCGCTTGTTGGGGTTGGCAGGGACCCAAGGACACGGGGTGCACAGGGCCTCACGCTGCCCCGAGCTCACCGCGGCCGGGGAAGCACGAGTGGAAACCCCCGTGAACTCCACTTACTTTCCAAGGAGCTCCGGGGTGAGAGCAGGGAGCCTGGGAGCAGCGCCGGAGCTTGCAAGAGCCGAGGGAACAGCAGAGGGAGTGGAGCACCGAATCCACCAGCCCGGCAGGGCGGTGGGTGATGGAACCCTGGGCATGGGGGATGCACATCTGGGAGCAGGCAATGCACCCCTGGGCATGGGCGATGCAAGGATGCAGATGAGGCACCCCCGGGAGCAATCAGTGCTCCCCTGGGAGTGGGCGATGCACTGGGTGAAGGAAATGTCCCCTGGATGTGGGCAGTGCCCCCCTGAGCACGGACGATGGGCACACGCAACGCACCCCTTGAGGCGGGCGATGCACCCCCGGCACCTGCGGCTTGGGCAGAGCATCAGTGAGGGGTGCTTGGCTCTCTCCGCCCCCACTGTCTCCGCAGGGTGCCCCTCGCCGGGACCGGGGCGCCCTCCCCGGCGGCGCCATTGGCCCCGGTGCGGTTTGAAGCAGGCGTGCGGCGCGGATTGGCCGGGGCGCTTGTCGGGGAGGCTCGGCGGCGGCGGAGGCGTGGTGACCGCCTTCAAATAGGCAGCCCGGAGCCGGGGGCGCAGCGAGCGCGGTACCGCACAGCCCGGGCTGTCTTTGTCTGCCGTGGGGCCGGGGCGCGGGCAGGGGCAGCATCGCCGCCGCTCTCACTCCGGCCCCGCTCTCACTCCGGCCCCTTTTCGCAGCCGACGGCGCCCGAGCCCCTCGCTGCCCGTGGCGGCCGCTCACCCGTGTCCCGGTGCCGGCACGGAGGATGCCCGTCGAGGCGCTGCAAGCCGGTGACACCATGAAGGGGGTGACGGTGACGGCGCCTTTCACCTCGGCCATGCCCGTCCGTATCCTCCGCAAAGGGCCCGCGTATTTCCGCCGGCACGCCGAGCCGGGGGCCGGCAAGCCCAGCGCAGTGGAGAGGCTGGAGGCCGACAAGGCCAAGTACGTGAAGAGCCAGAAGGTCGCCAGCACCAAGCAGGAGCCGGTGAAGCCACTGCTGCTCAAGCAGCCCCTCTTCACCCCCGGGGTGCGCCGGGCTGTGCTCACCCCCAGCCGCAGGGCACCCCCGGGGCCACGCCGCGCCGACGCTGCCAGCCCGAAGACCTCCCTTGACCTGGAGATCCTCAACAACCTCATCAACCTCTGTGACAGCCCCTTCCCCAAGGCGGAGAGCCCGCTGGGCAGGGAGTGCAGGTGGCGGGCGGAAGCGCCAGCGGTGGAGGGGGCTGTGAAGCCACCGGAGAGCCCGGCCGCCACCAAGCCCCCCGGCAGCGTGGCCGTGCGGAGGGTGGACGTCCGTCCCTGTGCAGCTCCGCGGAGCCCGGTGACACCTCTGCCTGCATCCCCCATGCCAGGTGGGCTGCCTGTGACCCCGTCCCGGAGCTCACCCGCCCGCCCGGAGAGCGCCCGCCGGCAGCCGCTGCTGCACCGCTCCAAGTCGGACCTGAGCGATCGGCTCTCGCGGGCCACCGCCGACCTGGAGCGCTTCTTCAACTACTGCGGCCTTGACCCCGAGGAGATGCAGGACATGGGGGCCGAGCGCTTCGCCCGCGCCAGCTCTGACATCGTGTCCCTCAAGTTCCACAGCGTGAGCACGGCCAGCTCGGAGGGCGGCCGCTCGCCACCCAGCGCCGCCACCCCCGAGGGACGGCCGGCGGAGCGAGTGCCCTACGGCATCTCCATCATCGAGCGCAACGCCCGCGTCATCAAGTGGCTCTACGGGCTGCGCCAGGCCAGGGAGCCCCAGCAGGTCTCCGACGTGTAGCAGTGCCGTGCTGGGCACCTGGGATGGGTCGCTCATAAGCGGGCAATGCTGGATGGGGACAAAGCGCTGGCTGTGCCCTGGGAGGAGCAGGGAGCTCTTGGTGGTGACAGGACCCTTGAACTCAGCCCTGCCGTGCCACAGCATCATTGGCCTGATGTGCCAGGGATCCATGGTCAGACCCCTGTGCCAGCACTGGAGAACCAGGGCCCTGCGAGCTCATGGGAAGGCAGAGGACACGTGTCCCTGGGTGTGGGGCTGGTCCTCAACACCCACAGGGCCTCATGTGTGGCTGCCCTGCCTGTACTGCTGGCAGCTCCTGCCTGTCCTGCTCCTCACAGCACCCTGGGTGGGGTGCAAGGGGCTGGGTCCCCCTGCATGGAGCAGGGACACTGCACTGGTGAAATAGCTGTCCCCTTGCAGCCTCCATGGAAGGGGTCCCACTGCCTGGGGTGGTGGCCACATCCTGGTGGTCCCATCTTATTGCTGAAGAAAAGCCTGGTGCTTTGAGGGGTGAGGGAGAAACCTGACCCCCTGCTTCAAGCTGCCCAGGGTTGTGTGTCTGTGTGAGTGTCTGTGGGTGCCTGTGTTCCCCTTCCTGACTGCCAGTGGGCAAGAAGTCCCCACCATGCTGGGCCTGGTATTTATGAAGACAACAGTTCCTCTTTTCTACTCTTTTCCTTATGTTTGATCTGTAAATAATAACAGTAATTTTAATGCAGCCAGTTTTATTAAATGCCTGTGTTTTGGAGGCTGTGTGTTGTCTCTTGGGGTGGTGGAATTTGGGATGGGACAGGGACTCTTGGGGTGCCAGTAGCCCTGCAGGGCTGTGGGTGCTGTGTGGACGGGTGCTGGAAGGGAATCACGGGTTCCGTGCCGCAGAGTGCCAGCGCGGGGCCCGGCGGGCATGGCAGGGCGGCGGTTGGCTCTGGCAGGTCCCGGCAGAGCCCCAGCCGCTGGGATTCCCCTCTGTGCCATGCACCCTCCCCGCCTCCTTCCCTCCCTCCTGCAAAGCTTGGCCAGGTCCCGGCTCTCCAGGAGCTGGGAGATGGGGGCGGCAGCAGCAGAGGCCTCCCAGGTGGGCTGGGATGAAAGCTGGCGCGGGGAGCGCTTTGAAGATGAAAAGCGCCCGTGTGTTCTCCCAGGGCAGCCTCGCATGGCACCACAGCTCCCCTGGCGCCTCAGGTGCCACCTGTGCCCTGCAGTCACCGTGCTCCTGATGTCCCATGCAGGCAGGTGTCTGCTGGGGAAGGTGACATCAAAGCCATCAGCAAGCACCTGCACCCAGGGACCCCACCTGAGCCCTGGGGCTGCCTCTGCCTCCCTTCAGTGGCAGCTCCCCAGCAGCTGCCGGCCAAGGCAGCACCACGGGCCCTTGGCTGGGGCTTCCATCCAGCCCTTGGGGTCCCCAGAAAAGCTGTCATAAAGAAGAATTTACCACCCCAGCTTGATTTCTGTTGTGTTCTGTTTGTGCTGGTGTGTGTCCACACAGATCCCCTGCTTAGGGTGCAAGGTCCACGTGACTCCTGCTGGGTTATTGTCAGGTCCAGCTGCTGGGAATGTGGAGGGCAGGATGTGGTGTCAGGACGTGGTGACAGGGCACGGGGATGGCATGTGGCTGTGAGTCAGGCTGATGAAGTGCTCTGGGAGGACATGCACACCCAGGGGATCCTTAATGATGGCACGGGGCACTGGGTGCCTCCCCAAGGAAAACACTCCGGAAACCAGAGGGTGACAGGGACCCTGGGCAATCGCCTGGGGACAGGCTTTGCCCTTGGGGAAATCTCTGAGGGAACCAGATCCTCGCTGGTGCTGGGACCGGCTGTGCTGTCGGATTCCTTAGCGTGGTGTGTCCCAGGGCTTGGTCTAAATTTGTTGCTATTGCTAAGGAGAAGAGGGGGGGCCCACCAGTCCCCACGCCAGGCAAGGGCTGGGCTGTCCCTCAGGTGCTGCCAGTCCTTGGTGTGGCTCTGGTGTCCCATGCCCTGCATGAATGGGATCTGACACGGCCATCCAAAGCCCTGTGTGCTCATGTGTGCACGATCCCGTGCACGCAGGATGTCTGTGTGTCCATGTGCACGCGTGTTTGTGAGCAGCATTTCGATGTGCACACACAGATGCACACACAGCAGCCTTGTTCCCAAACCAGGAGTCTCCATCTGACCCTCACCCATGGGATTGCCAGCATGAAACCCTGGCACAGACACGTTCAGACACACGTGTCCCCCCCCAGAATGCCCCCCCGTTGCATGTCCCTGCTGGGGACAGCCCCATGCTCCCTATCACTTTCCGTGGCAGCTGCTTCCCGGTGGCTCCAGTTTCATGGGGAGCACAGCTGAGGCCATCAGTTATTCCAGGGAGGACGGACAGCCGGGGAAATGTCCATCACCCTCACCCTCTGCGCTGAGATTCCCCACGGGTGCCCCACGAGCAGGCAGGAGCTGCAGGCAGGCAGCCAGGACAGAAGGAAAACCGGCAGCACCGCCCCCCGTGTTTTCCATTTTTTAATTATTCCCCACTGATGAGCATCTTCTGGAAGCGCCAACAACGTCACGTGCTTTAATCAGCGTTAATTAGCGGGTGCCTCGGGACAGTGATGAGGGCAGGCAGCAGGAGCCCCCCCTCTGCTGCGTGCACAGCCGTGTCGGTGCCAGCACCCACCACCTCCCGCTCCCAGCCCCTGTAACCCACAGCCCCCTCCCCACCCACGAGCCCCCAGCCCCTTCCTGCCTGTCCTGGGGCCCTGCCAGCCCCTGCCACTGCAGCGTCTGCTCCCAGCAAGCGCCTTCCAGAACTGGGCCACTGGCCATCCGAGGACTGGTCCCCATGAATGTCCCCAAGGATACCCCCTGCTCTTCCTGTCCTCTCTGAGAGCTGGAGAAACCCAGCTCCATCCCATGAGGAGCTGTGCCTGTCCTGCCAGAGATGGGGACAGTGGCTCGGGCCATGCTTGGAAGGGGACAGCCTGTGGCCCTCTGCATGTCTGTGTCTGGACAAAAGGGGAAGGAGGGACACCACCAGCCTCCATGCTTATCAGGATTCCTGTCCCATCCATCTCCTCTAATCCTGCAGGAAAGTGGGATGGTGGGGCATTTACAATATCCAGAACCAGTGAAAAGGCAAAGCCCCCATCATGTCTGGGGTCCCTCTGAATGCATATGGTCTCAGGGGCTCTCAGAGCCCCATCACCAGGGGGTCTTGGAGCCCTGTCCCCAAGACAAAACCCTGAGGCCCAGCAGAAATTCGGGGAGAGAAGCTGAGGTGAGATCAGGGGGTTTCCATATGCTGGAGTCCACTTTGGCAGGTCTGGCTTTGTCCCACTCGTGCAGCTCCTGCAGCTCCAGCTCCTGCAGCGCCCTTCACCCCTGCCCACGGTTCCTCCAGCATGGCCGTGGTGACACTGCAGACTTCTGAAAAGTGGGATAAACGAGAGTAAAAAAATAAACTCATGGCCAAGTTTCCCTGCAGCAGCTGGGGCATCTTAGCCGCCCCCAACCATCCCTTGTCCCGGACTTGTCTCTCAGTGCTGGCACTGCCGTGGGCACGTTAGAAGCTGGTGGGTCGGATCATCATGCGGGTGCCCTTCAGGGAGTAGCTGGGCCCCTGGAAGTGGTGCCAGCGGATGCCGTTGAGCTTGCGGATGTTGTTCCGGGCCGGGTAGTAGATGCCATTCAGGTTGGAGAGGCCACAGGCATCGAACCACCATCCTGTGGGAAGGGAGAAGGGCAGGGAGGTGGCATGGCAGGCTGGCACCCATGGGTGCTGCATGGGGGTGTCCCCCTGCTCCACTCACCTCCCGACAGCATCTGGGCACACTTGCAGAGGCAGTTGTCGTTGTCGGCGTCGCGGGTGCTGAACTGGGTGCCCTGCAGTGCCAGGCCACTCTGCTGCCCAGCCGTGCCACTGTAGTCCTGCAGCGACAGCCTGCGCCCAGGGAACACAGCCACTGTCACTGCTGGCTGCCAGAGGGTCACAGAGCCCCCAGCACTGCTCAGGGGCTGCCAGGAGATGAACACAGCACAGAGGGATGTGGGCAGAGATCCTGCTTGGCCTCCTGTCCTTGGCCCCCAAGAGTGGGGGTTGTGGTATGCTGGGGCAGAGAGGACCCCCAAGTCTCCTCTGGTTCTCTTGCTGGGGTCAGCTCGGTGCATGCATGGGTTGGATGGTGCAGAGCATGTCTGGGGTCTGGTTCCACCTCCAGCCCAGCTGCTTTCCACCCTCCTGCCCATGGCCAGGAGTACATGCTCATGGCAAGCTGAGCATTAGGAGCACAGCATCCCTTTGTGGACATGGACAGCCTGAGGAAACCCAACACCCCTGGAAATGCCTGATGGCCACAGCTGTGTCACCTCCCTTGCCCAAACAAAGAACCTCAGTGCAAGTGCCCACGTTGCTCCCACGGGGATGGCAAATCCCACTGTCTTGATGCAAGTTTATACATTAAAAATCTACTTCTCAGAAGCCCAGGGAGAGATGAAAGTGTCACAACAATGTGCCTGGCACCTGGCACCGTAACTACACCAGGACAACCCAGTGAAGCCCCAGGTGATCCTGCACCTCCCCGGAACACCCCACCCAGCCCTTCACCCTGGGCACTGCTGCCCACAGGGCTTGGGGACAGTCAGAGATGGGGAGTTCGGGGTGGCTGTTCCCACAGTGCCTCTCCCCTACCTGTAAAACTGCCGCTCACTGCCCAGCTGGAATTTCCCGTAGTGGGCATACACCTGGCCGCCCTCCCAGTCCTGCAGCTCCACCCGCAGGGCGTAGGGCACCCGGCTGGTCAGCAGGTGCACGGCCTCATTCCCCAGCCAGTACTCCCCCGACGCGTCCCCAAAGCCCTGTGGAGCAGCAGGGGGATTGTTCAGGCTGCCCGGGGTGCCCCCAGGGTGTCCCCCTCCCCGGCCAGGCACACACCTGCTTGTACTCCCTCCAGCTCCTCTGGAAGCTGAGGCTGCCGTTGGCACGCAGCTGGATGATGGTCCAGCCCCCTCGATCCGTCTCCATGTCACAGTATGCCTGCAAGGGGAGCGAGGGACACCTGCGGGTGGCTCGGAGCCAGGTGCATCCCTGCCAGGCTGGGCAGCTCAGCGTGGGTGCTCTGTGGGTGCTAGAGCTGGCTGAGGGGCTGGTGAGGGTGTGCTGTGCCCGTGCCTGGCTGAGGGCTCTCTCCTCCCTCCATGGCTGTGGACAGTGGCTGGGGTCTGGTGCTTAAAGCTCAGGGTGCCTAAAATCAGTTTTATGCCCTCATTTGGAAGGCTGTGCCAGCTCTGCTTTCATCCTGTGGGCGCTGCCTTCACCCCTGTGCAGCCCCCAAGGCTGGATGGGGTGGGGAAACTGCCCTGGGATGTGCCAAGCAGCAGGGATCTGGTGTGGGGCTGGTGTGCACTGGGTGGGCAACACTCCAGGGTGTGGCAGGGAAGCCCTCTCTGGACTGTGCTCACCTTTTTGGGCTCGCTGAGGTTGGCAATGTGCAGGGTGTAGATGCCACTGGCATGGATGCCCGCCCGGCGCACCTCGGCACAGTCCTGGAATTGCTGCTCCTGCCCAGGTGACATGGCTGTGGCAGAGGGGACAGTGAGAAGGCAGAAACTGTGATGTCCCTGCAGCCCTGCCACGCTTTGCTGCTCTTCCCTCTCCCTTTATGATCACAGATTATTTTTTATCTTTTGTGCCATCTCCTGAGGGCTGAGCAAGGCAGCTGTGCCACCAGGGCTGCTGCCAGCCTGACCCCTGGGGGTTTGCCATGGCTGGGAATGGCATCAGGCTATGGACCCAGCCCTTGGGGCTCCAAGCTGCTCCCTGTTTGCAATGAGTGGATCATTTTCTAGTGGAAGGATGCTGGAGTGATATGAGCTTTAAGATCCCTTCCAACACAAACCATTCTACGATTGAATGATCCTATGATTTTTGAGGTGAAGTCACTCAAGCTGAGCAGACCACAGGGGGCACCCTGGCACGCTCCTGGGAGAACAAGGAGCTTTCCCACTGCCCCCACTGTGCCCGCACACCCGCTCACCTCTGCCCTGGGAGACGAGGCGCACCAGGCTCTGGACAGACCGGAGGAGCTGGAGCTGCTGGCGCTGCAGCAGGCTGGTGTTGGCACTGGCAGCCAGCAGCGTCCTTTCCATCTCCTCGATGGTGCCGCTCTGCCGGCTCAGCAGCCGCTGCAGCTTCTCCTTCTCTGAGTGAGCCCCCGCCAGCTCCGCCTGCTGCTTCGTTTCCATCTCCAGCACCCGCACCTCCAGGATGCTGGGAGTGGGATGCAGCGGTGATGGGGTGGCAGGGCGGTCCCAGCGTGTCTGCAGGGACCCATTGCTGTCCCCACCCCCTGCTGCACCCCCTGATTGTACCCTCACTTCTGGGATGTGCCCAGCCTGGGGAACCCAAAGCCCAGTGGCCGTGCTGGGGCTGTGCAACCTCCCAGCGATCGCAGCCAGCACGTGGAGGGGTTCAAGCCCCCTCAAAATGCAGTGTGAGGTGCTAGAGACCTCCCTGTGGGGTCCAAGGGCTGTGGGGGTCCCTGAGCCACCCCAGCCCCTACTTGTTTCTGTTCTGCAGCTTGTGGATCTCATTGGTCTGCAGCAGCAGCTGCTTCTCCAGCTTGGTGGTGGACAGGGAATTCTCCTGGAGCTGCATCTCGATGCGCCACGTCTGATTCAGCACCTGCCTCGGGAGCAGAGGGAGCCTTGGATCAGCAGCCAGGGCCACACCACACCCCAGGAGTCACCGGGCCGGCCGTCTCTGGCACCGGTGCATTAAACCCTGCGTCACCCAGGGCATCGCTTTTACCTGCAGACAAACCGTGCCACCCGCCGCGTCTCAGGGTGCGGGGACGTGGGGACACACGCGCCGTACCTGGGCCTCCACGTCGGTGAGCTTGCGGCTCTGCTCGGCGCTGCGGTTCAGCAGGGAGCTGCCGATCTCCAGCATGGTGGCGGTCTGGTTCTGCACTGCCGTCTGCTGCAGCTCCGCCATCTCCGGCTTCACGCTGCTCTGGATGTAGCTCTCCAGCTGTGCAGGGAAGTGAGGGTGCAGGGGGTCATTTGGGCACCTCTTCGGGTTCTATCTCAGCATCCCAGCTGAGCCTGGCACCGCTGGGCACAGCCCTGTGTCTCCACAAGGCTTGACCCACCTCGGGGTCATTGGAATCTTATCAGAGGACAGAGCGAGCTGAGCTGCTGCAGGGGAGGCTCCTCAAGCACCGGCTGCCAAGATTCCTGGGCTGTGGTACCAGCTGGGGCCTGGCATGGGCGTCTGTGTGCCCAGGTGTGCTGGCGAGCTGGGGCTGATGCCCAGCCAGGGTTGCCTGTGCCAAGCGGCCAGGCAGGGAGTGGCTGGCACTGGCATCAGCATCAGCTGCCGGCCCCCAGCCACTGGGGATATGGAGGGTGAGGGGACACCATAGCCAGGGAAGGCGGGTGTCCGGCACCCTGTGCCGCTCCACCGCCTGGAAGCGCTCGGGGCTGGGAAGGAGCTGGCTGCGAACACAGCTCGGACACAGCTGAGATGACGCTTCCGCTTTCCCAGCCCGCGGGGGAGCCGCCTTTCCCAAAGGCTTTGCTATTTCTGGCAGCCCCGCCATGAGGTTCCCATTCAGCCCCTCCCCAGGGCGATGGCCTCGGTGGGGGCACGGTCCCTCGGCGGGGCCACAGGGAGCGGAAGGGGCCACGCTGCCGCCCACGCTGGGAAAGCAGCCCCTGAGAGCAGGAGGGACGGGGGCTGCCCAGCTCCCTGCATCCCGCAGATGCTGCTTCCCTGCTTGCCCAGATCCTGCTCCCTGCCTGAGCTCCCCAGAGGTGCAGGCAGAGCCCCACATCCCCCTGCATCTTGTGGGGTCGTGGAGCAGGATCAGCAGGGTTGGGATGCTGCTCTCTGGGCTGTGTGGAAAGCAGGCAGTGGTGCCGGGATGTTCTGCACCGGGGTGGGAATGCAGCGCTGCTGGGATGCTTGGCACGGTGGCAGGCAGGCAGCAGTGCTGGGATGTTTGGCACCATGGAATACCAGAATGTTCAGCACCACGGCAGGCAGCAGTGTTGGGATACTCAGCGTGGGAGTGGGGCCGGCAGTGGGCCAGGGCACAGGGCTCTGCACTTGTTTGGCATGACGAAATCTCACTGCTCCCTCCTCCTCTGCACCAGGCAGTGGCAAAACCATCACCCCACTGTGAGCATCCATGTGGGGCAGGAGGGATTGGGGCAGGAAGGTCCCAGGGCTGACCATCCCAGCCAGCACTGCCTGCACCCGTTTCCCTGGGGATTTTCCCTCGCAGGAACATGCTCTCAGGGAGGAAGCAGGGAAAGGTCGGAAAGCCGCGTCTGGAAAACATTTCCCCGAGCTGAGGGATTGCTGGAGAGTTTCCCTTTAACCACGTCGTTAATCTTGTTGCTTCACAGGGCTTGGGGAGGCCTTTTCTCCCTCTCAATCTTGCCTTTTTTTTTTTTTTTTTTTAAATAAACATATCTGCGAGCTGAGGGCAGAACATACCCACAGAAAAGGTCAAGCTGGCACAGGGAAGGCTGAGAGCCCTGGAGATGGAGCCCTGGATCCTGGCCCCAGCAGCTCCCTGGGAGCTGGAGTGGGGCACAGTGTCCCCAGGCATGTCTGGCATAGGGGACACAAGCACAAGTGGGGCAGGCTCTGAGCCAAGGACAGAGAATCTGGGATCCCCCCTCCTTAATCTCGTGGGTGCTGATGTGAGCTGGGCTCTCCTGGCCTCAGAGACTCATTTCTGCACCATAAGGGCAGAGCTGCTGCGGGAGGAGCTGTGGTGCTGTTTTGTTCACCTCAAAACATCACCATGGAGCAGGAGGTAACTCAGCCACTTGCTGTCCCCATGCTGGGATCCCATTGCCCACAGCTGGATCATCCTGTGCTGCCTTCTTGCAGCCACATCCCTCCCCTATGCCCCAGTTCCTGTCCCGCTCTGGCATTTCTAAACATTTCACAAGCACCGGCTCAGGAATCCTTGAGTCACAGGTGGGTGGAAAACCCTTCACCTGCTCCCCATACCACTGCACACATCCCAGGGTGAGCAGCACCAGCCCCTGTGCCTCAGGCACCTCAGAGCTGCCAAGATGCCACTGCCTCACTGGAGACCCCATCCCACCCCAAGTCCCCCGCTAGACCCAGTGGCACCATCAAGTGTTTGTGTTTGAACTAAAATGAATTCCTCCTGAGATGGAAGCAGCTGATGTGTCCTTGTGTGCTGGGTCCTGGCCATGTCCCCACCAAGGGGTGCTGAGTGGGGAGGGTGGGCGAGCCCCCAGTGCCATGGATGGGGCTGCTGGGGGAGGCCAGTGCTGGGGATGCCTGAGGGGACCTGGGGAACCTGTTGGGTACCAGAGACCTCCCAATTTCTCAGCACCCTGTGGAGCTCCCCGTGCCAGGGCAGAGCAGACAGGGATGCAACATTGTTTACGATCTGTCCCTGAACCCAATGCCTCTTTTGAGCCCTCGTTTGTTTGTTCAGGGCTGGAGTCTGACCAAAACAAGCGTTCTTGGGCAGCTCTGCTGAAATTTGGGAAGCTGAGGAACAACACCAAAAAACATAGCTGCAAGCTGCCTCTAAAAGGAGAGAGCTATGCTGCAGGATGGGATGGGATGGGATGGGATGGGATGGGATGGGATGGGATGGGATGGGGTGGAATTGTTGTGATGGGATGGATGGATAGAACAGGATGAGGATGGGGAAGGAATGAGGCACTGGCTGCCCAGTGCTCCACTGCCTTGTGCTCCTTGGGGCTGTGGTGAGGGGCATTGCTGCCCACAGCTGCCCAGATGTGCACTCCCACTTTGCCTGTGGCTGTCTGCTCTGCACAGGGCCATGTGCATCTGTGGTGGGACCCTGATCCCTTGCCTTGCTTGGCCATACAAAGGCTGCCCTCATCCCGAGAGCTGGCCTGGGCACACAGGGCACAAAGACACCAGGGCACAGGGACACCAAGGCACAGGGACCCCAGGGCACAGGGACCCCGGGACTCGTGTGCACCCAGCAGGCCCAGCAGGTTCCACAGTGACAGAGATTCGGTGCCACCAGCCAGGTTGTCACTGGCCCTGCTGACCCCTCTGCAGCACTCTGGGCTGGCTGCCAGCAGAGCCACGGTTCAGCGTTTTCCCAGCTCTTGAGGAATTTGTTCTCTAGGATGGCTGAGGGGACAAGGAAGAACGTCCTGCACGTCCCTGCTGCCTGCACTGTCCCCCACAGCCAGGGTGGCTACCCAAGCAGCGTGGCTGGCACAGGCCATCCCCGGGATCCCCACTCAGTGTGTTGGCCCCATCCTGATCCCTGAGTGCTGCAGGGGCTCGGCACAGGGACATCACCCAGGAAATGGCACAGAGGCACACAGGTCCCATTGCAGCTTGGTGGCACACCACAGGACAAGCATGTGGCTCTGCTGGGTCAGTGACAGCTGGGGACAAGCCATTTCCCCTCTTATCAGTGCAGGTACCCAGTGTTCCTGGCACGGGCTGTGGGGTTCAGGGCCCCCAGGGATGTGTCCCGTGGGATGAGCTATTCCTGGGTCTGACGCAGGCAGTCACACTCAGCTGCTGGGGGCTCCAGGAAGGAAATGCTGCTTCCTGCCTCAGGCATTGGGGACGGGGTGAGCCAGTGGGGGCTGAGGGTGGCAACCCTGTGGGTACGCAGCCCCTCTGGTGTGGCACCCCACTGCTCCCACACAAAGTCTCACCAAGTGCTGGGAGCTTCTGCAAAGCCTGTAGGAGGGAAAATGATGAAGCTGGAGAGATTTTGGTGGCCCCTGCCCTTGGGACCCTCTCCCCACCACTGGCCAAACCCCTTCCCAGTCTCCTCGCCCAGAACTTGGAATGCTGATCCCCAAGGGATGCTTGGCACGGCTAACCCAGCAAGGACCATGAGGAGCCCTGTGGCAAGGATGGACAGGGAATACAGCCTCAGTGGGGAGTGCTCTGGGTGAGTGATCTGCAGCAGCACCTGCAGAACCCGCAGCACACATCCCGTCCATGCAGGCAGTGCTTGATGCCAGCTGCACACCTGCACAGAAAAGCTGACCTGGATGCTCAGGTGGGCGCAGGCCCCAGTGCCCGAGCTGTGCCACAAGGATGCTGCATGAGTGGGTGCTGGGCACAGATCCCTGCCCACACCACCCCGCTGCGTGTCCCCCCACATCCCCCATCCTACCCCCTACCTTCAGCAGCCACTGGGTGCTGTTCTCCAGGATCCTCTCCAGGTGCCGCAGGCGCTGGGCAGCCCCGTGCCCGGCGGTGCCGGCCGGCGAATCCCTCTGGAGCAGCACGTTGGCGGGGCCGGGGGCGGCGGGGCAGGGCAGAGGGTCGGCCTCGGGCAGCACGAAGGTGTAGCTGCAGTGGCCGTGCTGCACGCGGTGGTAGCGCCGGCGGCCGCCGCCCTCCAGAGCCCGGCGCTGGGCTCCGGCAGCGCACAGAGCCGTGGTGGCACAGGTCAGGGCCACGAGGCCGAGGCTGAGCGCCCGCATGGCGCGGGGGTCCCCGCGGGGCCGGGGTGCCGCGGCGGGGGATGCGCCGGGATGGGTCAGTGGGCGCTCGCCGCCGCGTCCGACCGCGGCGATTTCGGCATTTCCTCCCTCTGAGCCGGCGCTGGCCGCCCCGGCCTTTTATCGCCAGCCCTCGCAGGGGGAGAGGGGAGGAAAAGAAAAAAAAAAAAGAAAAACAAAGGAAAAAATCTGTTTAAAAACAATACTTCTATCTTTTTTCTTTCCTCTGGGTCCACTGCGGGGAGATCAAGTTTCACACGTGATCTATAAATGTCTCTCTCTCACACACACACACACTCTCACACACTCACAGTCGCACACGCAGCCCCGTCCCTCCCCCGGGCGATCTCTGCACAACTCATCGCACGTCCCGGGGTGGACAGCGCCGAGCCCTCCCACCCCCCAGCCCTGCACCCCGCCGGTGCCCCCGGTCAGCAGCCGCTGGGATTCACGGCACCCGGCACCCCCATCCCAGGCAGCCCCGCTCCCTCCCCGAGTCCCGCTGTTTATAGTGCCAGCGGGAGCCAGGCCTGCATTGCGCTGCTCTGGCCATGGACGAGCCCGTGGGGACCAGGAGGAGGGAGGGCTGTGTCCCAGGCAGGGCTTGGCAGGACACAGCCACGCTGTGCATGGGCTCGGCGTGCCCAGATCCCAGGCCGGGCTCTGTTGGGGGCTGGTGACTCTGACCAGAACTGGGGGACACCACGTCTGGCAGCCCATGGGCTGGGATAGGAGCTAGGCTGTGTCCCCCGGGAGCAGACAATCCCCGTGGTGGGGACAGGCTGCCAAGGGGATGTCCAAGCATCTTAGCAGAGGGGGATTTTCTCCAACACCCAGAAAAAAACCCTGGTGATTCCCAGTCCTGTGGAATGGCAGTCCCAGTGTCACACTTGCTGCTTGCCCCACTGCTGGCTCAGGCAATGAGTGATGCTCATTAAAACTTTAAATCAAATCTTTCCCCAGTACCCCCGTGCTGGGGGGCAGGGCAGGGTGTCCCCCCACAGGGACCCAAGCTGGAGAGCTGTGGAACACGGGACTGCACCGTGGCCACGGCCAGCATTCCAAACCCCCTCCGGCAGCAGCTCGTGGGAATGGGGAAGACAGGGACAGGAGCAATGCCGGGGGTTTAATCCATTTATTTGCCATGAAGCGATCGGAGGAGATGCTCCGGCAGCTTTGTGCCGGCTCTGGGGCTGCCAGCTCGGTGCTGACACCCAGCGCTCCCGTCCTGAAGGGTCTGTGCAGCCCCCGCAGCCTCGACACCCCGCGGCCACCCCGGCCTCTCCCTGCTCCCGCTCAGGGCGGGGACGGGGAGTTGCGCCCCGGCAATCCCCAAAGGCAGCGCTGCCTGCGGCTGGACAGCGATTTAAGCGCACACATGGCATACATCCCGAGAGAGCCCTCTGTGCCTGGGACACGCAGCGCAGCAGGGAGGGACAGACTGGCACGCCCGGGCTCAGCACCCCACGGTCACGCCCTGGTGATGGCTGGGAGGGGGCTCAGCACCCCACGGTCACGCCCTGGTGATGGCTGGGAGGGGTTTGCAGCGCTGCTTCCAACACATCCCAGTTTGGGGACCAGGACGCAGCAGCATCCCCTGCCTGGGCTTGCACTCACACTGTGCCTGTCCCTGTCCTAGACAGATACAGTCACCCCAAATTCCTGTGCCCACATCCAGCTGGGAGAGAAGATCTTTGAGCCTCTCTGTGAGCCTGAGGATGGCAGGATTTGGCCTGTGAGGGTGCTGAGTGCTGGGCTGGCATGATCCCAAGAAGGGTTTGTCAGTCTGGAGGTCCAGCTGCTCTCCGAGCCCCAGGAGAGCAGGATTTGGCCCTTGGTTGTGCCAGTGGGGATACTGAGCACCAGGCTGGGCTGCTGTGAGCAATGGCACAGTCCCCAGTGGGGTCCCAACGCCAGGAGTCCTGCTGCTTCCCATGCCTGTGGCTGAGGATGGGGGACACTATCCAGCACCTGGAGCAGCTCAGTGGTGCACTGTGCCCCCAGCACTCCCATAAAATCAGGACTCTGTAGAGCCAGGGCATCTCCCAGCCCTGGGGAACACTATCCAGGCAGGCATCAGCTTCATTAGCAGGGTCCAACCCCGGTCTAACCCCATCCCACCCGTCTGGAGGAAGGGATGGAGCAGGCTAGGGGAGAGGGACGACCAGAGGAATAAAGGAGCCACCCCCTCCCCAAGCCCTAGGGCTTTGCTTTGGACATTGCAAATTAGATTTTCTGAAAAGGAAATGTTTTACAGGCCATAAATTGTCTCAAAAGAAAAGGGGGATGGGGGGGCAGAGAAAATTGTGCAATTTTTTTTTTTTTTTCCTGTGGGTGGAAAAACAGGGGTGATGTGGCTGGAGCACCGTGGCAGGAGTTGTCTGGGAGCTCCTGCCATGGTGCCCCAGCTCCCGTGCTGGTGCCCGCTAGGTGCCCGTGTGCCTTTCTGTCTTCGGCTTCTTCTGTCGCTTTTTGCCTTTATTTTTGGGTTCGGTTTTCTCTGCAACAGAAAAAGGAGAAGGAAAGAAGCGCTCGCTCGCTGGCCAGGCAACATGATCTGACCTGAGCCCCATCCATGGAATGCTGATCCCATATCCTCCTTCAAGGTGTTAGTGCTGGACCCAGTTTCTGAATTTGGGGACCCCAGAGCCCTCTCCCAGGCGTGAAACAGCAGTGTGGGTCTGTGGGGGGTCTGGGTGTGCTGATGGCATGGGCACAGGGACACTGGCGTATTGTCCCTACATCTCCCATAGCTGGACTCTCAGTCCTGGTACCCCAAAATCCCCAGGAATGGGGTGGGGCAGCTCAACCCAAGCAGAAACTGCCTGGAGAAACCCCAGCTTCTCCCTGAGCAAGGACTGTGGGTGCTGGAAAGGGGCAGTGGCTGCACCAACACCCCAAAGCCGTGGCACAGCCGTGCTCAGCTCTGCCATGATCTGGGAACCTGCCCTCCACCACGGGACCCAGACAGCCCCTGGGAGGATTTGGGCATGCTGAGGAGCAAGGTGGCTTTGGAGTGCATCCTGTCACAGGTGCTAATTCTCCCTCCCTGTGGATGCCTCCACCTGTGGATGGTTCCCATACCAGTGGCACAACCAGCGTGGAGCCTGGCTGCATCCCAGGTAAACCCACTGCCAGATTTCCAGGGTCAGGCTGTTGGGACCCAAACCTTTGCTCACCCTGAGAAGCTGCCACACACCCTCCAGCTGGCCGAGGTGTTGGTGCTGAGACACCAAAGAAACGGGGATTCAGGATAAACCCTGCTGTGCCATGGGCTCCGCTGGGAGGGGGAGTCCATGCTGTGGATCAGAATGGTTGCCCCAAAAACTGGGCAGCTTTGTGGGTCCTTGCCCCCGGTGCCCACTCCAGTTAGTGTCACATGGGGAGGTTCAGTGTTGTGAGGGGCACAAGGGACCATGACTGTCCCTGGTGCTGCGTGTGCCAGCACTGTTGTCCCCAGTCCCTTCTGAGGACTCCAGTTCTTGTCCTGGCTGGCTCTGAAACCCTGTTTCTCGGCTCTGATCTCCAGACAGTTGCCACCCACAAAGGAGAGGGCACGGCACGCACGCCAAGCGTCTGGAGAGCGGGACAGACACCCAAGGCAGATTTACAGCAGCGTGAGGGGTTTGTGCCACGGCCAAGCGCGGCAGCTTTTCCCTTCCAGCCGCCTGGATGGCTCAGAAGTGGTGGCACAAATCTCTCATCACACGGTCGGGTTCGGCCGCCTGCCCTGGCTCGCCTGGGCTGGGGGTGCCTCAGATGCATCAAGTGAACTCCTCGTCCTCCTCCAGCATCTGGATCCCATAACCCAGCACTTGGCCAGGCGGGCAGGAGCCTGGGAGCGAGGGCAGACACACGCTCTGCCGTGGCAGGGACTCCAAACAGCCTGCCCAGGAGTGGGGGACATGGAGGGGCTTCTCTCTCCTGAGGGGGTCGCTTCGGGGGCACTCATGGGATTCCTTCTGCTGGGCAGGGGACAGGGCTGTCTCTGAAGCTGATCCCAGATAGCAGCCTCAAGAATAGAGTCCTGCCAGTCCCTGAGCCCACCACCGTAGCCCCACGGCTTCCAGCTTGCAGGAGCACAGGCAGAGGCAGAAGGCCAAGCACTTTTCTGGGGTGCCAGTGCCTTCCCAGTAACTTCACAAGATGAGGTGTCCCCGAAACACAGGACAGCAGTCCCTGCCAGTGGGACCCGCTGTGTGCCAGGCAGGGCAGGGCATGGGCACGGTGCTCCAGGACACAGTGCTATGGAGCAGCCTGTCCTCCCACACTAAATTTCTTCCATCAAACTATCACCAGCTCTGCGGGTCTGGAGCTGCCACACACCAGCAGGGAGGAGAACATCCTCAAAATCGAAGCCACCTGGCACCCCAAAGACGTGAGCTGGGACCTGGGTGGGGAAGGGAAGCAGCTCCTCTGCACTGTCAGCAGGAAAATATTACTTATGATTGATGCTGCTGGGATGAAACCTTTCTCCTGGCTCCGTGGCCCTCGCCCAGCACGCACGTCCTCTGCTGCTGCCCCCCTTCTTCATCCTTTTTCTCTCCACCCTCACAGTCCTGTCCTCTCTGATCCCCGCCACGCTGGCGGTGCCGGCCGGCTCATCCCACGGCGCAGCGATCCCGCAGCTCCGAACCGCAACCCTCGCTGGCTCAGATCTGCTGCCAGGCACTTCAGATCGGTATCTCATGCATCCCCCTTTCTGCCAGTTATTAAGTGGAGATTTATTAGGGTAGCTTCAGTCCAGACGCCTGCATCCAAAAATGACATCAGCCACGTCCTGGTTCCCATCGCCAGCCCTGCACCCGCGCACGCACCGCCCGGACAGACCCTGCAGCGGGTCTGGTGTGTGAAAGGTGGGGAGATCCCTGAGCCAGGGAGCCCCCAGCCTGGGAATGAGGTGGGGGGAAGTGCAGGAGCACGAGTGAACATCTGGCCAGATGAGCTATGGATGGGCACTGTGCCCTGGGGTGTCTCCCAAAACTTGCCATCAGAAATCCCCTGGGTGATGCCCTCCTGCTCCACGAGCGTTCCAGCTTTTAGGGAGCTCAGAGGTTTTTGCAGGAACCTCCCCTGTGTGTCTCAACCCTCCTTACCCACAGCTGCAGTACAGAAAGCCTCCCTTCACGTCGTGGCAGGATGGGAGCTGGAGCTCGGCAGCCTCATCCCACCACGGCGGTTCGTGCCAGTGCCCAGCCCAGCCCAGCCCAGCATGGAAGGGGACACTGGCTCGTCCCAGGCAGTCTCGGGGACTGCCAGGTGGGAGCAGCCAGCCCTAGGGCTGCTCAGCACATGTGCCTGAGATGACGGCTTTACCCAGAGTTTCAAAATGCTTGGGGGATGACAGCATGGTTCGCCGGCCACTGCCAGACCCCTGCTGCCACCGTCCTCCTGCAGCGCCCCTCGGGCTCGCTTTGGAGGGACGCGAAGCTGTCCCCAGCCCCGGCGGCGCGGTGCTCACCTCCCGGGCAGTGCTTCTTCATGCGGCACCTCCTGGTCTCCAGCAGCGCGGGGCAGGCAGTGCCCTCCTCCCGGGCAGCCTCCGGCACCTCCCGCACCCGCGTCTCCACGCCCCACTTGCAGCCGCAGGTCCGGCTCTCGTGGGTACAGGCGCTCCACTCGCTCCAGGGGCCCGGCTCGCACGTCTCTGCAGGGACAGGGACAGGACTGGTGACCCTCGGAGCCAGGCACGTCCCCAGGACGGCGGGCAGGGTGCGGGTGCTGCTTACCTTGGCACTCGCGGGTGCCGGGCTGTGCCGCGGTGCCGGGGGGACACTGCCGGAAGCACTGGCCCTTGTACAAGTAAAACTTGTCCTTGCACTTCATGCAGAAGTCTCTGCTGAAGCAGCTCTCGCAGCTGGGCGACCTGCACTCTGCCGGGAGGGACGGCCGGTCAGCGGGACCCAAAACCCACCGGGGACCCAGAACCTGCGGGGTCCAGGCTGCGGCTCTGGGCAAGGGAAAAGGGGACGAAGCCCCCCCAAGCCGGCCGGCCCTGGATCCAGTGCCACCAGGAACGCTGTGGGAAATGAAGCCATCGCCCTTCCCGCAGCACTGGGACCCGCAGGGCGCCGAGGGGAGCAGGGGGCACTAGCAGGAGCAGGGGGACCCCGGCCGGCGCGGGACGTACTTGTGCACCTGTTGACCTCCAGACCCCGCACGCCAAAGTAGCCTGGGGGACAAGTGTGGACGCACATCCCGTACTGACGGATGCCGTCCCTCCAGATCAGCAGGAAGAGCCGGTGGTGGCAGGTGATGCAGCCGTTGTCCTCAGAGCACAGGACGCAGCCCGTGCAGTTTTCCAGCAGGCCAGCACTCGCTGCGGGGACAAATGAGGAGAGGGGCTGTGACACAGGTGCTGAGTGGGGACCCCAGCCTCGTGGCAGCCCCCTCTCTGACACACCAGGGGACAGCGCTGTCCTGTCTCCCTGCAAATGCCACCCCACTTCTCTCTGCTCCTCAAATCCCCACCTCTGTCCACGCTGCAGCCAAGGGACACATGGAGCCATCGCTCCCAGCTTGGTCAGCACTGGTGGCCTCCATCCCCCCAAGATCCAGACTGAGGGTTTGCCCCATGCCCTGCACTGCCCATGGGTGACAGAGGCACACCCCAAGCCAGCCTTGCCCATCCCGTGGGAAGTGGAACAACCACTGGGTCAGCGGTGGGAATGTGATCTGACCTGGATTAATCAGTTGATGCCTCTCAAGTGTCAGAGGACAAAGGGCATTTTGGATGCACTCAAGAGGAGCTGAGAAAAGAATCTGTCTGTTTGCTCAAGAGCCTCTGCTGCCTCCCTGGCTGCCTGTGCTGTACTCCCAGGCTGTGGGCGAGTGACTGACCCTGAGGTGGGTGACCTCTGTTCCCAGGGACAAGGACAGGGTGCCAACATCCACCAGGCCACAGAAACACCAACAACTGCTCCTGCTCTCTGAGCCCACTGAAAAGCCACAAAAGGGGGTACTGAACTCCTGCATGCAAGCATCCAGTGCCTTCACCATGCCCCTTTGTTGGGAGCTGTTTGCTTGGCTCTGGCACCACAGCCTGAGCAGCAGTGACAGTGCCACAAGCCCTGGTACAGCCTGCTTAGGACGTGGGCTCTATGGAACCATAGATCACAGAATGGTTTGGGTTGGAAGAGACCTTCAAGGTCACCTCAAGCCCCCCACCATGGGCAGGGAGACCTTCCACTGCACAAGGTTGCTACAAGCCCGAGCCACGTGCTGGGTGCTGCCTGGTACAGACAGACTCAGCCCTGGCAGCAATGCCTGGCACTGGTCCCTCTGACCCCAGAAGCTGCACCAGAAGGGTCCCACGGCTGTGGGGCTGGGGCAGAGGTGCTGGGAAGCCGGGGAGATGCTGGCAGAGGATTCTGTCAGACGATGATGGCGGGCGGTGCCTCGCAGCCCCCGGTGGTCCCTGGCACAAGCCAGTCCACGGTGCTGCAGTGCCATGCAGCTGTCCCCAAGCTGGCTCATCCCAGTCGCTTCTCTGGGGCACACTGGGATGGCAGCACTGCCAGGAGCCCTCATTAGAGCTGCGTCTGCTGGGAGCGCTAACGAAGCACCTTGGATCCATTAAGTTGTTATGGTCTCCGTTACATATTTACCAAACGCTGACAACATTTGTGTTCCTGGCTGCAGCTGGAGTGGCTTCCCTGGAGACCCGTGGATTTACGAGCCTCTTTCCCTTCCCTAATTCTTTTTGATATTTAGGGGTTTTTTTTGCTGCTCTCCTTCCACCTCCAGCCAGGGCAAAGAAGGTGGGGAACCCTGGCTGGGCTCCAAGGCCTCCTTCCTCTCACTGGCTTGGGAAATAATCCCATGGTATGGAGCTGGGAGAAGTGGGGAGTCCTCCTCCACTCCACAGTGCTGCTGGCATGGCACACACATCTCTGCCACCAAGAGTGACACTGGGAGCCACCACAGAGAGCAACAGAATGTGGCTCACTCTGAAACCATGGGCTTGGGGATTAGGAACAAGAGGTGGGTTCATCTCCTGTCCAGTGGTGATGGCAGAGTGCAGGGCTGAGCTGGGATGGGCACTGGGCATGGGGCACAGTGGGTACCTGAGTTTGCTGGACATGGGTGTGACATCCCCCATCTCTGCCCATCCTATGCCGGTCCTGCTGGGATCCAGGAGTCCCTGGGGCACTGCACTGCCCAGACCAGAGCTCCAGTGGCAGTAGGGAAGCTGTGGGGTGCTGCAGCATCTTTTGTGGCTCCTGGACCCTGAGCTGGCTTTTCTGTGCAGGTTATCCCAGGGTATATAACATGTCTGGGGTGTGAAACCACAGCCAGACCCCCAGGCTGCCAAGACCTGAGGCCTTTGGAGCATTGCATCAAGCAGTGGTAGCTGGAGCCCCTCTTGGTGCTTGGCTGTTTCCCATCAGGGGTGTTTTGGCCACCAGTCTGGCCACCCACATCATCACCCACACCTACTGCCTCCGCATGCCTTTAACATGGAACAACTTCAAGGAAGCTCTCCAGGCTCCAGCCCTGAGAGCCTGGTCCTGGCACGTCCTGCCACTACCCTGGCACGTCCTGCCCCTACCCTGGCACATGTTGGCCCCAAAACCAAGGCATTCCTGGCACAGGGCTGAGAACCAGCTCTGGACCCACTCCACACAGCCAGCTGGCACTGCCTGGCACTGCCCAGCGAGGGGACACGAGCCAGTGCCCAAGGGAGGGGGCACGTGCCTCGGCACAGCCCCAGCACACCCTGCCCTTGCCCAGGCACTGAGCAGGGGCTCAGCTGGTGCCTCTTCCTGGGGAAAGGATGGGGCAGGGGACAGGCAGTGCCTGCTGTGGCTCTGAGCATCCTTCCAGGAGGTTTTACTCCTAAAGCACTTAGTGTGCTATGCAGAGAAAGGAAATATCAGAAAATCAGCCCATTTTGTGCTATCCCCACCGTGTCTGCCTCTGCGGGGGTTTGCAGAGCTGGTCCCAGTGCCAGCCAGTGTCCCTTGTGTCCTGCCAGCCCCAAAGGCAGGGCTGGCACCGGGCAGGCAGGGCGGTGGGGCTGTGCTCTGCATCTTCCACACTGCCAAGCCAGCCCCGTGCCACGCACCCAGAGGGGAGCACAGACGGTCCCCAAAGGGGCTCAAGGCGAGGGGCTGGGGGTTTGCTGGCTGCTGGCACCTCCAGTCCCTGTTCACAACTCCTTCCTGCTCCGTGCAGGCAGGACAGGCAGCCTGGTGTCCCAAAGCCACCCCGCAGGACCCGAGCGGGACGAGCCCACCGTGCACACTGTACCTTGCTTCTTCCACCGGTTCTGCGTGAGCATTTCCATGGAGCTGATGAATAACAGCAACATGAATATTATCCACTGCATCTGGGCAGGAGTGATGTCGGACAGGGAAGAAATCAAATCATCCAAGCGGCTGGCGGGCTCGGCTCCTGCCAGAGCCGGTGAGGGGTGGTGGGAGGGCGACGAGCGGCTCCGGGCTCACACCATCCCAACCCGAGCTTCGGACACACAGCCACACTTCAGGGCAGTTGAGCCGGCGGCAGTGGGGCAGGCTGGGGCTGTCAGGCCCGGGGAGTGCTCATGGTGGCGGGGAAGTGCCGGCTGCTCCAGGGAGCTCTGCCTTTATAGTCAGTGTCAGCCCCCTCTCCTCACCCTCCCTTTCAAAATAATAATAATCCTAAGAAAAAAAATAAAAAATCCCCCAGCAGCAACAAAGCGACTGGCAAACGCCCTGGCTGGATCCCCCCGGAGCACTCCAGCCACCACCTCGGCTGGGAACCGTCCCGCCGTCCCGCCGCGGTCCGACTGTCCCGCTGCCATCCCAGCGCCGGGGTCACAGCGAAGCCCCCTGCGATTTTGGGGGGGTGGAGCCAGGAGGGTGACGCTGCCTGCCCGGCCCCCCCGGCTCGGCCCCCCCGGCTCAGCCCCCGCTCCGAGTCCCCGCAGGGCTGGGGGGGCCGGTGACAGCCCCCGGGCAGGGCTGAGCCCCCCGGGCAGGGCTGAGCCCCCCGGTCGCCGGGAGCCGTGGTGGGTCTCCGGCAGCTCCGGCGGCGGCTGCGGGTCTGCCCCGGCTGTCCCCAGGGTTGCAGCTGACTCTGATTTTCCGAGCGCGTCTTAACTCACCTCCCTCCGAGCTGCGGGAGCGAAGCTGAGCCGAGCCGAGCTGTGCCAAGCTGTTCCAAGCCAAGACGAGCTCACTGCGCTGTTCTGGGCTCCCATGCGGCTGTCCACACCCCTTGTCCCACGCTGTGCTCCCCAAAACCCACCCTAGGGGCTGTGCTTGAGGTGGGGCGCAGGACAGGAGGGGGACACCCCACTCGCCAGGTACCCAGGCGACCTATGGGCACAGGTCCCCATCGTGGGAGCCCCACGTGCTCGTCCCGTTGTCCCAACCCTGTGCCACAGCCTGGTGACGTCCCAGCCAGGACTCCGAGGCCACTGGCCGCCGGTGACAGCGCCAGTGACAGCACATTCACTCCTGTCATCACCATGTGCAAACCAGCACATGGCGCCCCTCTCCTCCCCCCAGAGGGGGCACTGAGAGAATTTCTGGGCACACAGGACCCCCCTGAGCACCCTGGGGCAGATCAGCATCCACCTGCTCATCCCACACAGCAGCGGGGCTCCTTTCCACCCGGGAAGCTCTGGGTCTGCATTGCCTGGGAGGGACGAAGGGGCTGGGGGTGCTGAGAGCCAGCAAACCCATGGCACCAGAGTGGAGCACCCACGGGGCTGCAGTGGATGTGTCCATCAGTGCCCTGGGGTGTCCAGCCATGCCTGGGACAGTACATTGGGGTTAATCTTCTCTCTACCCCTCAAATTTCTCCCTCCTGTTTCCCTTCTCTCCCCCAGCCCCCCCGAGCCTCTCTCCCCACCTCTCCCATCCGGCACTGCTGCCTTTCATTCCTGAAGGGTTAATGATCAGACAACAAAGGAGCCATTTCAGACCCCTTTGGCCTCCATGTAGGAAACCAGGAATAATAACTGAGGAAACCAGGAGTAATAATGGTTAGGATCACTTTAGGTTTTTTTTTTTTTTTTCTAATTATGAAATAAATTGAAAAATTACACATAAAATGCATAAATTGCAGCATCTGGCTCAGATGAAATTTCCATAAACAACCAAACCTGCAGCATGGCATCACCATCAGGAGTTTGCAAGGGCTGGGGCCCATGTGGACATGGGGATGCTGCTGCCATCCCAGCATGGAAAAATAGGAATATGGCAATGGCATTGGGGATATCTGAGTGTCTCCAAACTCTGGCTGCAGGCAGGTGCATCGGAGTGGATGGCAGTGACTGGGATGGGACGTGGATGCCACAGGGCAAGGAGGTTCCACAAGTCCTGTTGGGTGCCAGCACGGCTGCCCTGGAGCCCATAGGGAATTTCCTTGTCCAGACCTGGAAGGCAAACACTGGGCAAGGGCCAGGGAAGCACCTCATTCCAGGTCACGCTCTCTGGCTGCTGGCATGGGTGAGCGGATGTCGGCACAAGCCCTGCCAGGGTGACCCGTCACAGGAGGACGCACTAATTAGACAGCTCTCATTAGTGCTGGATCCTGGGGGCACCACGTGGCCATTGCTCAGCCCATCCCCAGCTGTTTGGGATCACGGGGGATTTGCCAAGGGCGGCACAGCTGCTGTCCCCATGCCCCTGCTGCTGTGTGCCAGGTATCCCTGAGAGAGCAGAGAAATCCACACGTTTCCCTTAATTTGTCTATTTATGACAAATCCTACTGTCGGTGGGAGGAGAGGTGCTGTCTGCTGTTTAACTGGGCACCTGGCAACCCTCTGTTGTGCTGGGAGGGGTTTGGGGGGCGGCGGGGAGGGGAAAGCCCAGCTGATGATGCCAGGGCAGCACCCGCGGTGACTCAGGGATGATGTCGGCGAGAAGCGAGGCTGAGCCGCGGGTGCCGCTGGCGGCTCCCGGCTCCTCACGCAGCCCCGCTCCACGCCAGCACAGAGGGAATGAAATGTTCCTCCTCCGTCTTCCAAAGCAGAAGGGAGAAAGTGTCCAGAAAGATAATTTGGAAAGTTTGTTTGACACTTGAGCACACTTTCATCTTCGGAAAAATCTTGGTGACCTTCCAAAGCTGCACCGCCTGCTTCCCGGCACGGCAGGCGCCCCAGGGCACACGCCCGTGGCACCATCCCAGTGGCTGCTTTCGGGATGCTCAGGGCTCTGGAGGGGACGGTGTGGTCCCGCCGGGCCCACAGGTCAGCAGGGATGCAGGCACAGAGGTGGGGGCACGGGGATGCAGGTGCACGGATGCAGGTGCACGGATGCTCCTAGAAAAGGTAATAAAGTGAAAATTAAATGTCTGGAGCTGGCTAGCGGCAGGAGACAGGAAGGGGCAGGGGGATGGAGGGAGCCCCTGGACGAGGGCGGGGTTTTCTCTACAGGTGCCATGAGCTCCCAGCAGCCACGAGGGCTGGGAGGGATCTTCCCCAGTGCATCCCAGGCGATGAATGTGGGTTTGATCAGGGGAGGGTTTGAGCGGATGGTAGTGGATAAGGAAGAAAAATACTTGGCATTCCTCTCCCATCATAACAAGCCCAGATGCTTGGACGGTGGCAGCCCACTTCCCACAGGAATGGAAAGTCACAGCTGCTCTCGCGCCAGTTCGGCAGAGGCCCTTTCCCCGCTCTTAAGAAAAGCCAGCTCCACCTCACGCTGCACCACAGCCCTCGCTGGCATCCCGTGACACGGCTCCCTCCATCACCCAGTCCCTGGGGGTGGCACTGCCCATGACCCTGATCCAGGAGAGGCAGAGCTTGGAGCAGGGAAATGTGCTGGGAAAGGGCAAGTATCAGATTTACTGCTGCTCTGGCTGGTGCTCCTTCCCACATGCCAACACGTTGGGAACACCTGGATTAGCACAGCCCTGCAAGGGAGGAGTGCTCTGGGGAGGCTGATGTCGTGGGAAGCATTAATGGGAAGCAGCTCCTGTCTGGTCAGAGCTGGTGGGAGCAACTCCAGCCTCCGGGCAGCCCAACTCACCACCTCCCTTGCCAGCACAGAGCCAGTGAGGCCCCTCAATGCTGGGGTGCCATCAGCTCTCCCAGATGAGAAGAAAGGTGTGACGGTGGCTGATTTTAGTGCTGACGTTGCCAAGTGCAGCCCGCAGCACGCTCATGGCACATTTGCTCTCTCCTCCTTCTCCTCCTCCTCTTCCTCCTTTTCCTTCTCCTTCTCCTCCTTCTCCTCCTCCTCCTCATGCCACACTTCAGCCATTCCTGGGTTTGTGCCACCCGCCATTCCTGCTGTTCTCAGGGAATGTGGCATCCCAAGAGGCTTAAGATTTGCCATAAATCACATCCTTCATCCCAGAGCAAGCTCTGGAGCTCCACATCTCTTCTTGGCTTCTCTGGCTTGCTCCAGTCCTGGACGCCAGCATGGCTGCATGGCCTTCAAGTGCTCCAGCTGCCAAAACAGGAGCAAAGCCCAAACAGGGAATTGGCATCAAGTGGCACTGAAGGCCAAGGGGCAGCAAGAGTAGGAGAGAGAGCCGGGAGGAAAGGGAAGACAAGCAGTGAGATGAGAAGGAAGGCTTGGTGTCGAAACTGAATTCCTGGTCCATGTCAGCAGAGCAGATTTCCAGTGTTTATTTTATCTCTTTAGCTGAGCCCCTTTGAGGCAGAATATATTAAATGGCCTGACTTTATATAATGGAAATAATTGAAACAATACTCCTGCTTCCAGCCGCAACGTGCCGTGATTTCAGCCAAGAGTGGCCAGCCTCCTCGAGGTGGTGGGGACAGCCGCCGCCGCCGCCGCTGGCGCTTGTTCGCTGGTTATTGTTGACACATGTCAGCGTCGCCTTCCAATTTCCGTACAGCTGTCAGAGCGGGGAGAACACCCGGCGGCTGGCGCGGGTGGGCTCAGCGCCGGCCAGCGCCGACGGGCGCGGGGAGGGAAGGACGGCGTCCCCGCGCTGGGATCCTCCGCTCTGCGGGGCTGTGGTGATGGCAGAGCTGGGATTTCCCAAGGGGAGGTGCTGTTGGGGCAGCGCTCCCAGGTAGCCAGGTGAGGATGGTGGAATGGGGAGAAGCTTGGGAGGATGGAGGGTGTGCGTGCTCGCTGCATGAACTGTTGAACTGGGAGCTTGGTATTCACTGGAGAGGTGAAAGGAGGAGAGGAACGTGAAGGCCAGGGGTTGTTGAAGGTTTTATCCAACTCTGCCCCAGCAGTGGGTGATGCTGGGGCAGGGAAAGGCCCTCAGCCCCAGCATCCCTGTGGGAAAGTGTGGTATTCACATGCCCTCTGAACAGAGAGAAGTTGTGAGACAAGCAGAGAAGGAAAACACAATTCTTATCTCACTTGCTGTGCTAAGGTGGAATGCAAAACGGAGATTATTTACCCAATGTGAGGATGTTTTGTTTTCTTGGCCTATCAGGGCCAAGAGCTGTGCGTGTGTTGGACTGTCACGAGACAGTCAAGAGAGAATCGAGACGAGTGCTGTTGTGTGCAGTTGTGAGCAAGGGTGAGTGCAAAGCAGACTCAGTTAGATACAATGCATATAGTATAGAATAATAAAGTAATTCTTTAGCCTTCTGATAAGACAGAGTCCTCCTCATCATTCTCTCCCCTTCATCGGGGATCGCCTGTGCAACAATAGGAAAGCACTTGCACCAAGCACCATCCTTGAAGCCAACATCAGTCTCCATCGCACACGAACCACTGAAACTCCGTCACTGAAAACCTGTCATTGCTCCTTGAGCGGAGCTGAATGGATGAACTGAGCAAACACGGTGGTGAGGAGTCGCCAACACTGAGCCAGGCCATAAACCAATTCCCATTTGTGGGCACCGCAGGGTTCCAGGGAAAAGCTGGCAGGAGGTGACAGTAAGAGCAACAGCAGGCAAGGTCTTCAAGGAACTGTGACATGGTGTGAAAAGTGCTCCAGAATCTCTACCCACCATGGCAGCCACTCCCCCTGGCTGTGCACAGTGGGGGCTCAGGGAAGGTTTCTCCAAGGAAAGGCAGATGGGACTTGCAGTGTAGGACAGGGAGCCTGGGGTTTGGGGCAGCTGGAGTGCAGATTCCTTTGCTGTAGGGAGCTGGAATGTCCCAGATGAGTTGGGTGCTGCTACTGTGCCCAACAGGACCCCTCAGCCTGGGCAAAACCTGCTCTACCAGCAAAGCCAAAGCGTCAGTGACCATGGAGCATCCTTCTCTGGGCCAGATGTGCCTCTGCTTTCCTTGCAATGAAAATCATGTGTTTGTTACTGGAAGGGAGCGAGGCAGCGGTATTTTAGTATCTGGCCCTCTTCTATTCTCCTAAGAACCATATATGCCAAATTCCAAAAGATTTTTTTTTTTTTTAATATTTTAGACTATTTAAGGAAACTATTGAGAAAGACAGATGGAAGCATCAGTCAGATGGATGTTCCTGGCTCCACGTGAGACAGCACTCAGAAGTCCCATTCTTTTTCAAATAATTTTAATGTGACTACGTGGTTCCCTCTCGCGCATCATTCCCCAGGAGGGTAAATCCTCTGACTCTGGTGGATGACTCTCACCAGCTGGAATTCAGCAGAAGACAAAAGCTTTGAGCAGGCTGCTGGTTGGGGATGGGGAAATTCCCCCCTGCAGCCACAGAGCCCAGGGAGGGCTGTGGAAGCAGCCACTGCAGTCGTGGCTCTGGTGCCCAAGGCCAGCCCTGCCCATGACCAGCCCTGCCCATTCCCTGCCACAGCTGCAGCTCACAGAGCATGTGCTCCCAGTCAGGGGACATGGTGAGAGGCTGAGGTGACCCTGGGCAGTGGAAGGCAAGCAAGGTGCCCACCTGTGTGCCCTGAGGGAAGCAAAACTTGGGATATGTGGCTGCACCTGCACCTCAGTTTGTGCCAGGGCTGAGAACCTGATATTGATGCTGGCATCACTCAGCTGGGACTTGGCCACCAAAGGCTGTGATGGTGCCTCTGTCTCAAAGTTTACTTTTAAGTTATTTTGCTGATAATCCAACCCCAGTGTCTCAGCTCTGGGAACTGCCCTGGGTCCTCTGGTTGCAGCTGAACGTGGACTTTTGCAGCATCCCAACCCTCATGGACCCTTCTTGGCAGCAGGATGCGATCATTCCGTGACAAAAGCCAGCGGCTCCTCAGCTCCCGCCTGCCCTGGCCAAAGCTGCAGGGATGTGCTCATGCTTTGGACACCAAGCCAGGAGGAAACAGCGTGTCTAGGAGCTTTGTCCTTTGATGGACCCTGCTGTGCTGGCACGGGGTTGGGAAACACCCAATTTAAGTTCATGGTCCACAGGAACTGGAATTTGGGTCTCCCACAGGGACATGGGTCCCTCCTCACCCCAGCCTCGGGATCCATCCTCAGTCCTGCTGACATCCCAACTCCTGGCTCTGTCTCTGGGTCTCTAGGGCACTCCCTCCCATCCCTCCCCTCCAGAACAATCCAGGAACGTGGCACAGCAGGGC
This sequence comes from Onychostruthus taczanowskii, assembly GCF_017590055.1. NCBI lineage: Eukaryota > Metazoa > Chordata > Aves > Passeriformes > Passeridae > Onychostruthus > Onychostruthus taczanowskii. Next base: position 824,291 of record NW_024498418.1, on the reverse strand, counting down.
CAGCCTGGACTTTGGTCACCAGCCCTGCTGTGGCTGCCAGCACCCCAGGGCCGGCGGCCGTGTGCCACGGTGACTTATAAAGGCTTTTTTTCAAAATTAATAACAGGAGGAACACAAACTTTAATATTTCTGAAGTGAAAATGGAGTGATAATTGTATTTAGCCGACATTCAGGAAAATTATTACCACCTGGCAACCCCATTTGTGGCTGACGTCAAAGAGCACCATAAACCACCGTTAGTTTGGAGAACACCAGGGGAAAAAAAAAAAAGGAAAAAAGCAGAAATGGTGACCTTTGTATTTAAAAATCCAGGATCAGGAGTATCCTGAGATGCTGGACAGAGCAGGTCCCCAGGGCCTGTTTGTCATCAGGAGTTTGACTAACACTCAGGAGTGTCAGCAGATATGGTCCTCAGAGGTTGAAGGAAAAGGCAAGGAGAAAAATGTTCCCCTCTTCTTTTTATTTTTTTCAGTCTTTTGTATCCTGTTTATGCCACTAACAAATTAAATTTTCAGGAGCTGGAATAAAGACAAAGCCTGAGCTGTTTAAAATGGGTTGTGGGCAGCTCCCGCTCAAAGCAAACAGAGAAGGTTCATCACCCCAAAAAGTACCAAATTGCAGGAGTGGGGAGAAAAGGGGATTGCAGTGGGACAGCAGAGATGAAGCAGTGATGGAGAGGGTGCCAGTTAGGTGCCCTGAGCCTCATGCCCACTTTGAGCATCCGTGCTGCTGCAGTTGGAGGAGGGATACAGGGGCATGGTCTCCAAATGGTCCCCAGTGCCATGGCCGGGCACAAAGCCGTGGCAGCAGGATCTGGCTCATGGAAAGAATTCTTCACTTGGGAATTTGAGCAAAAAAGATTAAATGAAGTAAAAAAATGCATGTCACACTATGAAAGCAGAAAAAAGACATTTCCAAATATCCCCAGCCTCCTCTGCACCCGCACGCACTCCAGGCGCTCTCAGCTGCCACCTCTCCTTCCCACGGCATTTTGTGGGTTCATGGCTCCCCACCACAGGGGAGAGCTCTGTCTCAGCTCTGAGGCAACCACAACATGGAGAGACATCATGACCTGGTGCCCTCATCTCTTTCCATCCATCCCCACTCTCCCCTGGCTGTCGGGAGGCTCCCAACAGAACCATCATTGCCATCATTGCAGTAGGGAGTTCCAGCACCTTCCTGCAGGCACAGAGCCCCTCCTGCTGAGGTCCCAGCCCTGGCCTAGGGGTGCTCTGGGGTGCAAAGGGTGATTCCAGTCCCAAGGGAACTGGTGCTTCTCAGAGTTCCCCAGAGACAGGGAATAAACCTGCATCAGTTCTTTGCTGGAGGAGAGATATCTCTGTGCAGGAACAGGAGTCCTGCGAGGATCACAGTGGTGCTTCCCATGGATGGGGATTTCCAGGGTCCTGGCATAGCAGTGCTTCCCACTGTGGGTCTGGAGCAGGGCTGCTTCCAGACATCAGCACTGAGGAAAAATCCCATCATACTGTGATGTGTGGCATGACCTCCCCAGGTGGAAAATGCCTCCTCCCTTAGGAAAAGGGGATAATTAAAGGCTACTGATGTTTTGAGCTGTTTAACAATGCCGGTTTGTTAATTCAGGCCCTCCTGGAAGACCACACAACAATCCCTGTGCTCCCACACTCTCCCAGCCAGCCTGACAGAAGCAGGGCCAGCAATGGTTCCATCAGCCAAACCAGTTCTGGCTCCAGTGCTCCCAGTTCCAGTGGAGCCACTGGGATGGGGATGTCTGTCTATCCCCACATGGGGATGAGCCCCAGCTCTGCTGACAATGGCAGGGCTGGGAGCACCTGGGTTTGCAGCAGGTTTGGAGTGTCCCTGTCCTTGGCCATCCCAATGGCATCTCACTGAGCCTCAACCAAACAACTGGAGATCACTGAGACCACAAACAAACAGCATTTGATTAGATTACTCTTTTTTTGTACTTTTTTTTTTCTCCTGAAAAAACAAAGAAAAGAGGAGAATTCATATTTCCTGTTCATGTGAAAGGAATTTGCCAGCATGTGGCAGGGAAACCAATGCTGGTGGCCTGGAGAAGTCACCACCTCGTGACTAGGAGCAAAGACGAGCCAGGAGGTGGCTGGCATGGAGGCTCCACACCCAGACACCTGCACAGGGGCACAGGCCAGAGCAGGGAGCTCTTGCAAGGCTGCAGCTCCCTAAACCTGGGTGCTGGGAAGAGGCAGGGTGGCGTGGCCAGGCCAGGCTCAAGCCCCAGTGCTGCCAGGGTCTGAATGTCTCAGCAAAGCAGCAGCGGCGCCCAGCCAAGGCTTCAGGAAGGAATTTCAGAAAGTGCTTGGTGTGGCCTCTCTTTTCCCAGACCAAAAACTGGGATCTGCTCAGCAATCCTCCTCCATCATTTTGCCAAGTTGCCTGGAGGGGTCAGAGGAGCAGAATGAGGCTGATCTGAGAAGGCCTTGGCACCCTGGGGTTAGGGAGAGGATCTGCATGGGCAGAGGGACCATCAGGTTGAGACTTGCATCCCTGCATCCCCACAACCCTGAATCTCTGCATCCCTCCACCTCTGGGTCCCTGCTAGTCTGCTTCCCCCAAATCCCCACACTCCTGCATCCACACATCCCTCTATTCCCATATCCCTGCATCCCTGCCTCCCCACAGCCCTGGAAGGCTGTTCTGTTCTCAGCTCATTCAAGCATCCTGTCACTCTTCCCAGACAGTCAGTGCTGCTGGTTGTCTGGCACATCCAACTTCCCTGCCTCCCCACAGCCCTGGAAGGCTGTTCTGTTCTCAGCTCATTCAAACATCCTGTCACTCTTCCCAGACAGTCGGCACTGGACAACTCTGCAGCCCTGGCATCTTGCTCTCGATCGAAGTTACGCATTCACTGAATTCTTCCGTTTCCATATTAATAATGGATAAATCCTGTTGCATAATTGTTTTCCACATCATCTCTCTTTCCTGGTGCTGAGAGGCATTAACCACCCCACAGATCCCTGCATAGCTGTGGTAAGGGTTGGGCACCCTGGCTGCAAAGGGCAGTCCTTGTTCCTGGTCCCCTGAGGCTGGAGATGCTGCTGGCTTTGAGTTTCCCAGTCCCTGGATGTGTTCGAGGCCAGGCAGAATGGTCTGGTGGAAGGTGTTCCTGCCCATGACAACAGAGTTGGAACTGGATGATTCTACCATTCCCAAAGCCTCCAGCCCCCTCCTCAGGGCTGCTGAAGGCCCAGGAGCCCTCAAAACACCGGGGAGTCTCAGCCAGACCTTCACCAGACACCAGCACAGCCCCTGTACTCTCCACCAAGCACCCCTTGGGCAGGCTGCAAAGGGGAAATGATGTTGGAGAGAGGAAGGATGCAGCATGTCAGGGGTCCTGTGCCAGGCAGGGACATGGACCAAGGTGCAAAATCCCCTGGGGGACTGGCAGCAGGATGCAGTACCATCTCCATCCCTGGAATGGGCCCTCCTGCTGGTTCTGGGGACAAGAGCGGCTGCGGGCGAAGGGAGCAGCAGTGTCAGTGCACGGCCAGTTCCCAATTTGCACCAGCCTAGAACAATGACAATGACAATGGTAGAAATAAAGAGATGAAAAATGTGTCTGTGATTTGAAGAAGCTGGAAACATCCAGCATAGGGGACAGAGGGCGGGAGGGTGGCTCCCGACTGGCCATTGCCCCAGCAGCAAAAGGGGTCCCTAATGCCTCCAAGCTGTGCAGCCCTTCATGGGGAACAGCCTGGCTTTCTGCAGTCACAGCCTGGGAATAATTCAAAGATTTTCTTGTCGGGAATTTCTTGCTGGGAGTGGCTGTGGGCTTTTATGTCTGCACCGAATGACTGCAAGGGGTTGGAAAGGCAGGCAGGGGCTCAGTGGAGCCCCACGGCCTTGTGCAAAGCATCCGTGTCCTGCTCCCATATGGAGAGCAAAGGAAAGGGAAAGGCTGAGTGGCGGCAAAAACCACAATCATCCAGGCCTCAGCAAATGGCAGGTCCCACTCTGGCACCCGTTTTGAGGCAGTGGCCACATCTCTCCCAGTCTGGTTTTCCATCCAGGATGAAGTGGGAGCAGGAGGGGGCATCAGAGCCAGACCATTCCCAGTGCCTGCCATGACAGAAGTGGCAGCAGCTGCTCCCAGCACTAGCCCACAGCTCATCCCCTTCTTGGGCTCTTCTCCTTTCCTCCCTGGAATTTTGCCCTCCTGTTTTTTTTTGTTTTTTTTTTTTTTTTTTTTTTTTTTTTTTTCCTTTACTCTTTTTTTTTTTTTTTTTTTTTTTTTTTTTTTTTTTTTTTTTTTTTTTTTTTTTTTGTAACATAAAATTTTTCATAGCCTTTCAAACACTGTAAAATTTAATACAAAGGAAATTAAAAAACCCAGAGGAACTATTCTCAAAATAATTTCACAATCTGCACACATCCCTCAGCAAATTGAATTTGTAGAAATAAAGAACAAAATATGACAATAAAGGGCTTCTAAACAAATCCTAATGTGTCACATATGGAAGTGCAAATGCCAGCCTGTGTGCAGGCACTTGGCGGAGGTGGGTGGCATGTGAGTCTGGGGGGCACAGCTCTGCCAGCCCCCAACACTGCTGGGAGTCCCTGCACTCCTGCGGGCAGCTTGAAGGAGCCAGGCGGGTTTTGCTGCCCCAAACTTCACATTATGAACCCTGACTGAGCGTGTCTTTCTTGCATCCCAGCAGCTCCAGCTCTGGTGGCAATGTTGACAGCATGTCCTGCTTCATCAGCCTGGATCCTGACCAGTTTGTGGCAGTTAATGGGGAAAGCTTCAAAGGATCTGAGGATCTGAATCAGCTCTGCCAGGGTCCCACAGGGTGAGCTGGGAACCTCCTGCCTCACAGCAATGCCCACAGCATGGCTTCTCCACGGCCACTCAGCATCCTGGGGGCTTGGTGGTGGGGGGACAGGGGGGTTACTGCACCCCCATCCTCACACCCCATCCCACACACATGCCCACCACCATCCACTCCCAAAAAGCATATCCTTCCCAGATGTTCCTTGTCCAGCTGTGGCCCTGCTTCTCTCCCTTGTTTTTTTCCTTTTCTATTAATAAACCTGGCACCTGAAGAGGAATTTTCCCTGTAAACACCCAGCCTCACACTTTAGTGACTTTTGTTCTGTGTTTTAATTAACGAACTGGAAAAAATGTCAATTGTTACCCACCACAGGCACGTGTGTCCTGCAGGCTGCCAGAGATGTGTCCTCCCTGCCCTGTCCCATGCTGTGGTCACAGGGCAGAGCCACTCTGCCCTTTACCAGAGGAAAAATAGGGGATATCTGGAGGGTTGTACCCAAATTGCTGTTCCACTGCTGCACCCACACACGGCACTGCTCCAGGGGGATCCAGGTGCTCTCCCTTGCCCAGATGCCCCATCCCAGATGGTCAACGCTGCTGGTTTGCCATAGTGCAGCCCAGCCCATCATGACTGGACCCCTTGCACCCCCTCACCATCCCCAGCCCCACTGGGCAGCATTTTGGACCACTTTCATCAAGGAATATTCCCCACCAGCCGGGAAGCCGATACTCCCCGAGAACATTGCCTCATCCCAGCCGTGCGTGCCTGGGATGGGGAGAAACGCTGGGGAGCTGCAAAAGACATCCAAAAATTAATGTACTGTCTGCAGCAGCGCCGGGGCTGCAGCCCGGGGGAAGCGCCCGCCGTGTGGCATGGAAGGAACCTCAAAGGAAAGGGTCTTGTGAGGATAGCGGGAGCTGCGCGGCAGGAGCGGGCTTTGCTCCGCAGCCTTCCCACAGCTCCAGGATAAGCTTGGGATGGGACTGGCTCTTGCCCCATACGCAATGCCACCTCCTGCTCACCCCTGCAGAGGGAAGGTGCTGCCAGCCCTGGAATGCCACAGTGGTGTCCCCGCATCCATGCACCCCCACCTTTGGTGCTCTCTGCAGCCGCCGTGACCTCGGACATCTCCCTCCATACTCGGGGCAGGGAGCAGCGCTGCACCCCGGCTTTGCTGCTGGGGCTCAGGCAGTGAGCAGAGGCCAAGCCCGTGTGGGCAGTGCAGACAGGCAGCCCGTGGGCAGGGCGCTGCCCGTCTGGGGCTGGGACACCCCGGCAGCCGGCTTGGGACACCCCGGCAGCCAGCTGCTCCTGCTTTGATGTGGAGTCCCTCAGGCTCCGCACAATGCAGACTGGGGCGGGATGAAGCAAGGGTGATTGATTGTCTTGTTTTGTTCCTCCAAGGCTGTCCCGGACCGCTCGGATTCACAGCTGAGATCCCCCAAGAGCAGGGGCTGGCAGTGTCCACCCAGGCTGCAGGGATGGGCTGGTGGGGTGCAGGCTCTGGTGGTCTGGTGGTCTGAACCCTCTGTGCCTCAGTTTCCCCATCATCACTGCCCCCTTGGAAGCTCTTAGTGTCTCTGGATGAAATACATCCCCTGAAACCATCCTCCATTACTCTCAGGTGCGCTGGGCATCCCAGAAATTCAGGTCAACAAAGGGAGCATAGGAGCCCTACCAAGGGTAAAGCTCATTAGGATTTGAGCATGTTGACCTCCGAAAAATGGAGTTTAGCTCCATCCAGTTGATGAGTCATGACTCTGTTTGTGCGATGCACTCCCTGCAAGCAAGGTTTCTACCGCAGAACTAACAGGCTTTTCTGGGAAGCACAGGGGTTCTGGGTTTCCTAATTATTTTCAAATCCTACTGGCAGCCTCTCTCTGACAGGGATCACGCCTGCTCAAAGCGCAGCACTCAGGCGTGTTTAGAGTCCTGAAGCACTAACTGACTTTAGCTCGGCCTCGCTGCTGAGCGCCGGCTCTCGCAGCCCCAGTCCCTCCTCCTGCCCGAGCCTGCTGCATGTGGTTTGCATTTCTTCCCCGGAGAAAAAATCCCTTTCTCCTGCCTCAGTGTCATCTTTCCCTGGAATTGAATTTAGGGGAAATGAAGGGGAGGCCAAATTTTCATGGAGTGACTACCTCCCCTCTGAAGGCAATGATGGCAGTGAGGGGAAAAGCCCATTCCAGGAACCCCTGCCCCGGTCCACATCCCTCGGCACTGGTGATTTCAGTCAAAGTCAGGTGGCTCCTTCTGAGCCAGTAAGCCCTGAGGCACCGAGCAGATTGTGGAGGAGCTACTCCAGTGCTGCTGACTTTTCTCTGCTATGCAGCAGGGGATCCCATCTTTCTCTCTCACTGTGTGCTAGGAAACTGCTGCCTGCATGGAGCACGACGGATTCTGGTAGAAAACATGGCAGTGCCATCCATCACCAGGCCCTGCTCACCCTGGGTGATGCATGGGAGGCTTTCCCATCCATGGGAGAGGAGCGGCAGCAAGCTGACCCCGAGGGAATCAGCAGCCTGCAACACCTGAACATCAGCCAGGGATTATCCACAGCCCCTCTCTGCCTTCTCCTGTAAGACTCTGGGTCATACCCAGGGTGCACAGCACAGCACAGGGGTGAGCCAGCTCAGAGGGCTCATGGGCTGCCAGCGGGGCAGGCGGTTGGGAAATCTGTTTCCTCTTCTGCTCGTTACGACACCACAGTGGGCGCATGCAATGGGAGCAGTGAGGCAGTGGGAAAGTATGAAGGTCAGGGGAGACTGCGGTTTGCGCACATCATCAGGGTGACCCCGGCTGATGTAGCCTTTTACCTGCTCCAAGCACCGCCATCCGGCTGGGATAGCTCCAGCCACTGCCTCCCCTGGGACATCACCCCTACCCATGATCTGTCCGGGAGCAGATCTCCACACATCACGTTTCTGGGTGCAAGAGGGAGGAAAACGGCCAAGGGCAGTTTCCTTGGTGCAAGAGCTGGGCGTGAATCGTCATGAACACGTGCGAGGCACCGGGGCGCTGGCTGCTCTGAGGGCTTCACTCAGCTCTCACAGCATCGCTCCTGCTCCCAGCTAGGCTCCAGCAGTCACAAAAAGGACACGGCTGCTCTGAAAATGGCACCAGCCACCCTGACACACTGGCCTTGCAGCACAACTCTGCCAGCTCTGCAATCCTCATCACCTCCTTAGTGACTTGGCTGTTGATTCCAGCTGGGGCCGGGCTCTCTGTACCTCCCAAGCAGTTTGCAGACCCCTAACTCACTCAGGGGGCTGCTTTCATGTGGCCAGTGGTTTTCATCATCATTCAGCCACGGAGTGAGTGAAGCACGGGAGCAGAGGAAGGAGACAACGGGGAGTCGGCAATGTGGGCCAGCATGGCACCGTGGGTGCTGGAATAATGGCTTTGATGTAGTGGCAGTCAGCCCCGGGGCCATGGGCTCAGGTATGGCAGGGCCCTGGATCCCAGGAGGGTCCTGTGGTGAGGGAATGCATGGAGGCATCCTGCTTTCCTCACTGCTGTGCCCATGGAGAGGCTGATCAGGCCAAGGGAGACTTGGCACCAAAAGTCACTTTCCAAAAGTGTCCAGGGCAGCTGACACATCACAGTGTGGGAAAATAAATCAAGGATGAACATAGAGGTGAGGCCACAGGAGGACAAGCTGAGGACTGGATAGGAGCAGGTAGTGAGGGGTGAGAGGGTGGGGAGCGGATGGTGGTGAACAGGGATGGCAGAAATTTGGATGGGAAATGGAAAACTCAGGAAGCACTCAGCAGAGTTTTGGTGTGATCCTGCTGAGACACCGACAGCTCCTGAGGCCACCAATCCTAAATACGCTATGCACCTGCACCTGCAGGAACCTGTGCTCTGCAGGAACCCAGGGGGAGTCCAATAGCAGCAGTGAGATACGGCATTCCAGATCAGGTTTCTGCAGGAAGACTTCAAACTCTGTCACAGAACTGGGCATTTAAATGGAGTCACTGGTAGCTCCTGGCCCACCCAGGGCCGGGCTGTGCTGGGAAAGTGAAATGTGGATGTCATCAAAGCCTGAAACCGCGGCTGCTGCCCAGGAGTGAGCCGAGCCACGGGGTGGAAATGCTGCTGCTGCTCTGAATCACATCTGAGTGATGGAGAAGCCCCGGCTGAGGCATTTCCTGCTGCTCCCAACTCATCTCTATTCGATGCCTCTCTCATTGAGCTCCTGTGCTGAAATCCCGGCCCTGTGGAAAATCCACAGCAGCTTTCCTGATGAGTCCAGCTGTCTTCCCTGAAAAAAGGAGTGGCAAAGTACGGCAGGAGGTGTGCTGTCTCCTGGCAGTGATTCCCACGGGACCTGCCGGGTTGTGGTCGGTTGTTCAGCCTCAGTGACTTCTTGAGAGGGAAATGGAAAGAGGGAGCAGCGCGAGTTAATTAATTGACGCATAATGAAGTCAAGATGAGCATCCCCCCAGGACCTGAAGCTCAGATTAGGAAAGCAGCAGATGATGGTGCTCCCTGGCTTTGTCCCGAGCCCCAGCCTCCTGCCAGCCACACTGAGGACACTGGCTCTGGCCCAGAGGCAAGGAAAAAAAGCCCCTGAATGCCTTTCATTGGCAACTTCAATAGAATTTAGGTGTTATAAGCACACAACCCAGACAAGGAGTCATGGAAGGGATGAAATAAACCTATCGATGGCTGTTTGGTGCTTTGATCCCTTTGGTGTCAGCATGAAGGCTTGCTATGGCAGCACAAGCAGACCCTGCACGGACTCAAAATGCTTTTCTGATGACAAGAAAGAGCCAGGAGCAGGGAAGGAGGCTCAGTGACTAACCGGAGGTTGCTGGATGGTGCTGGGCAGACACCCTTTACAGGATCATGGAATCCTTTATGTTAGAAAAGCTCACTTAGATCACTGAGTCCAACTATTGCCCCAGCACAACCAAACCCACCACTAACCCTTCTGGCAAAGAAATTTTCCTTAATATCCAAAGTAAACCCCCGTTGGTACAAGGTGAGCCCGTTTCCTCTTGTCGTGCCCCTGTTCCCTGCGAGCAGAGCCTGACCCCCACCTGGCTGCACCCTCCTGTCAGGGGTCTGTAGAGAGAAGGTCCCCCCTGAGCCTCCCCTTCTCCAGGTTAAGTTCCCCCAGCTCCCATCTGCTCCTGATGCTCCAGCCCCTTCCCCAGCTCCATTCCTTTCTCTGCTTCAGCCCCTCAATGTCCTTCTTGTTACGGGGGCCCGAAACCGACCCCAGAACTCGAAGAGCCTCAGCACTGCCGGGCACAACAAAGCACGCAATAACCCGGCGGCCTCAGGAGGCGGCTCGGGCCCAGCGCAGCGGACGGGGGCCCTCTAGCGAGGGGCGGTGCGGCGCCGGCTCCGCCCCGGCCCGCAGCAGCCATGGCCGGCTTGGAGCCGCTGTACGCCTGGGCAAGGCCCGCCATCTCCCGTCCGCAGGACGCTCTGGTCTGCGGCATCCATTGGGAGCTGATTCGGAACGGCTACCGCTGCCTGGGTACCGGCGACCAGGTACGGGCCGAGCCGCGCTGCGCCGCCGCAGAGGCCTGTTAGGCCGCGGTGAAGCCTCGGCCTTTCCTAGCGCCGCTCGCCGGCGCCGTGCGGTCGAGCCGGGCGACCGCTGCCTGGGCCAGGGGAACTGGGCGGCGCCGGCGGTGTTGGGGGCACCCGGGCCGGTGCGGGGGCCGAGGGCCTCAGTACTGCTGTGGGGGGCTGCGGGGCTGGGGGTGTCCCGGTGTTGGGGGGGCCCCAGTGCTGTAGGGGGGCCCCGCTCTTGGAGTAATGGCAGTGCTGAGAGGATCCCGGTGCTGGGGGCGCCGAGGGTCCTGATGCTGGGGGTGGGCTGTGGGATGTCACAGGACAGGAGATCCTGATGCTGGTGCGATCAGTATAACTCCAGGAAGCAAGTGCGTATAGTGCTAAGGGGAGCTTGGTGGTGAGGCAGAAGTCTGTAAGAAAAGGGAGGTGTCCAGTCCAGTGCGGAGGAGGAAATGTACTGGGGCAATATCAGAGAGTGGGACAGTCTAGTTCTGGACTCAGTGCTAAGATGAGGGTCTAGTGAATTGGGATCTGATGGGTGTTGGGAGAGTGCCTGATGTGGTGTTGGGGGGTAATAGGGGTGTAGGGCACTGTCACAGCAGAGGACTCTCCTCAGTACTGTAGGAGGGGACACTGTAGGGCAAGGCCCCCAGAAACACTGATGTGGGGCTGGGACAGACATGATGACAGCCTTCCCCCATGTCCCAGACAGCTCTGTATCATGCTGGGGAGGTGAAACGTGTCTGACAGGGAAGAGCATTGTCTCCTGTGTGGGTATTTGTGACCTCCTCCTGCTGGTTGTGTCCTCCTCTTCCAGTACAGGGATGCTGTGGGAGGCTGGCAAGCAGGCAGGGCCAGCCTCTAGGAAATACGTGCTTGTCCTGTCAAAATCTGGAAGGTATTGAGGGATCCTGTCCCAGAGACCTCAGTTCCCTCCTGGATCTCCCTGTGCAGCCAAGACAAAACCCCCAGCCCTAGGAGGTCATGCTGGGCTCCTGGGCAGGGTCTCAGCAGCCCATCTGTTCCATTGCAGCCAGGTCCTGATGAAAGGAAGTCAGAGCTGTTGCCTGCTGGCTGGGAAGCCAACAAGGAGGTGTATACACTGCGCTACAAGTCCACAGATGATGCCCATGAGCTGCTGCTGAAGGCCATCATGGTGGAGGACAGTATGATCCTCAATGTCATGGTGAGCACCCATGTGTCTCCTGTGGGTTTGGGGTCCTTTGGCTGGAAAGAACGCCAGGGCAATTTCTTAAATGTTGGCTTTTAATTGTTTTGCCTGGAGGTGGTGTTTGCTCCTCAGGATAGGGCAGACCCAGGGGGTGGTTTTGTGTCAGATGTGGCCCAGCATGAAGCTTGTCAAACCCTGGCTGTGTCAGGGCAGTGGGACAGGTGGCCTTTAACAGTCCAGCACAGGAGCTGCCCTGCTTCTGTCCCTTTTCCAGCTCAGGACTTCTCTGCAGCCCCCAACAAGCAGCTGCTCCAGGTGTCTTTGCTCAATGTTCCACCCTTTGCAGCCTGAACTGGGGAGAGTGAGCAGGGAAAATATTGCTGTACACTGGGGCTTGCTCCTAGGCATTCAGGCACAGCACAGGGATATGGTGGGAGGCAGGTGGACCCCCATTTCTTGTATCCCAAGCCTGGGGCTGTTTCTGTAGCTTCTCTGCCCCTCATTCCCAGCTCTGCCAGGCTGCTCACTCTGCTTTACCTGTGCTTTTCCAGGATTGCAGATCCCAGAAGGTTGCAGATGTGACCTTGGCAGTGGCTGACTACATCAACCCAGAGCACCTGGACGATTTCCACAAGTAATTTCAGTTTCCTGGTATTTTCTGCAGGAGCAAATTTCCTACTGGCATGGAGAGGGGGGCAGAAATCAGGTTGGGAGGAGCTGGAGGACTAACTCCCAGTTCAAAACCAGGCCAGCCCTGAAATGCAGCCAGAACTGTTCCCTGCCTTCCTGTGCACTGGCACGAGAGATATAAAGGACAGTGGGATCATGGGTTGGAGCCCAGGGGAAGGCCACCCCACCTGGGAACAGGCCAGGCCAGCACAATTATTTCCAGAGCATTGTGCTGGGTGGACACTGCCCAGGAATGTGACAGCTTCAGCCACATCCACAGTGTCATGTGCTTTCCTCCAGTGCAGACTGCTTGGGTTGGAGCAGAAGGGAGTGGCTGGGTGGCACTGAAATGGGATAAAGGCTTTGGTGCCCTTGTGTACTGTTACCCCTTCCTGTTCCCTCTGTGCTGCCAGTGGGGGACATGTTTTGTGCCAGGGATGCTTTGGGCTTGTCTGTCCCCTCCCCGTGCCTGTTGCAGCATGTCCAGCATCCCATGTCCTGGTGCCATGGCCACCCCACCCCACTGCCCCTCTCCTTGCTGCAGGGTGTACAAGAACACCGAGGAGCTGAGGACAAGAATCACTTCAGGCATCATTGCTCCCCTTGGACCCCCTGCAGGAAAAGCCAAAAAGGAGCCCGAGTCAAAAGAGGATGTGCCCTGGGATGAGAACCCGGCCCGGCTCCCTCCCCGGCAGCCGATGGCCACAAGGGCCCCATCCAGGTGAGGAAAGAGTGTGTGGCTGCTGAGAGCCCCCTGTTAGAGGGGATGAGGTCCTGGCACAGCTCCCCAAACTCCATGTCAGGTCCCTGTCTTGCACATGTGGGATGGGGAGTGGAAAGGATCCAGACCTTCCCCAGCTGGATCAACCTGGACACTTGGGTTTGATTTGGTTGTTGGAGAGCGATGGGCTGTTCTGGAGCTGTGTGTTGGACTGACAGACCCAGGAGGGAACAGGCTGGGGCTGGGAGGTGAGGTGTGGGTGAAGGACAGTGGCCTTGCTCCTGCTGGCAGAGCAAAGACATCAGTGGGAAGGACAGTGCCATTGTGTGGCTGAGCAGCTTTTGGGAGGGACACCAGAGGTGCACCCAGCCAGGGTGGAGTGTAAGACTTGCTCTTCCTGTTCTCCTGACCCCACTTTGCCCTTGGAACCATTGCTGGCAATGCTGGGTAGAGGGGACATGTGGCACTTGCTTTGCCATCCCTTCCTGGCCCCTTCCAATCATCCCTTGTATGTGGCAGGCGGGTTCCCTCCTCTTGCACACACACTGATCACCTTTGGCTGGAAGTCAAGAGACATTGCAGTGGCTCTGCCATCTCTTGGGGACCAGCTGTGACTTCTGGCTTGTGTGTCACGCCACTGATGTCTACTGCCACTCAGGGTGAAAGAGGCTCCGTGGAGAGGCTTGGGAAGACAGACTGGAGCTGGGAACTGCTCTGAAACATCTTACTGGCATGGGTTATTGACAGGGAGATGTGCCAGCTGGCTGCAGGCCCACCACCCCACTGTCCCCACACTCCTAGAAGTGGGATTATGTCTCTGCCTGAGACATGCTGGAGAGCCTGGCCTAGCCCAGCACTGCTTAGGAATCCCCTGACATGGAAACTCCTGACATACATGGACAGCTCCTGCTCCAAGCAGTGGGAACAACAGGGGAAACAGGGCTCCCTTTATCTCAGCAAGCTGCTGCCACACATGTCAGTGTCCTCATCCAGCAACACCCTGGAGCAGGGAATGTTCCCAATGGCAGCCCCCTCATGCAGGGTCCCACAGATCCTAGGGCCCTCCAGGTGCTGCACTGTTTGCCATGGGAGAGCATCCATGGGCACAGCTGCATGCAGCTTCTCTGCTCTTCCTGAACATTTTTCTGTGTCCTGTGTTTTTCAGGCCTTCCCCCTTGCGTCCCTTTGCTGTTGGTGGAGAAGACCTGGACCCTTTTGGGTGAGTATGGCTGCTCTGCTTTGGGGGATGTGGCGTTGGGGGATGTGGCATGGTTGGAGACCACCAAAACAGTATCCAGCCAAGTCTCTCTGAGTGGGAGCTCAGTGCACATTGTGAGGGACCAATTGACAGTTGCTAAAGCTCAATATGGTTCTAATATCATAATAAGATCCCGTCTCTTGCATAGATGATAGGTTGCAATCTGTGTCTGTTTAATAATCAGCTTGTATTCATTTAACACACAGTAATTCCTGCAGTAAATCAAAGCTGAATACGTCGTTAAGTGAATGTAAGCCTCTAATTTAAACCGTTACCAGCTGCTGTGTCTCCAGCCCAGCAGTCTGCAGAAGGGGAGGCTGAAAGCTGAGTTCACAGATTCTCAAGTCCTGTTTCAAGCCTCCCGGCTGTCTGAGGCACTTGGAGAAAGCCTGGGCAGAGGCTGGGCTGTCTGGGAGACTGAGCTTCACAGATATATCCTTGATATTTGGTTTGGTCAGGCAAGGAGAACCTGTCATCTTCCACTCCAGTTAAAAGCACATAGTCAGACAATAACCAGCTTGTGGTGTCATTGTGGAGTGTCCTGCAGCCCAGAGGAGACTCCTCTTTGGAACCACTCTCCTGTGGGGATGGCATTTTTTCCCCTCTTGCAAGACTTGTTTCTCCGTGGGTTTGGCTAGAAAAGGGACAGCTAAAAATGTTCCTGCTCAGCTGGAAAGAGAGGCCTGGAGCTGGGGTGACTGGAAGGAAACCTGATTGCACCAGGAGAGGGGATTCATTTTGGGGGAAGGGTGTCCCTGTTTCTCTTGCTGCCTCCAGCGCTTTGTCAGAGATTTCTTTGTAAATGACAAAAAAAGATGGTAAATGGAAGCAGATTTGTGTGCTGACACCTGCCAGTGCTGGGACTGGAGACCCAGACTCCTAGGAATATGCTCATGGGACCTGGCTGTCCCGGGGCACTTCGGGCAGCTGTTCTAGCCTAATGGAACTCATTAGCACGGTTGTTAATGACTTGTATGATGGCTGCGGTGTCCGGAGGCTCCAGCCACATTTGCACAAAGCCGAGCATGAGGAATGGCACTCGCAGCGTGGGGCAGCTCCGAGGAGCCGCCGTGGTCAGCAAATGACTTCCAGGCAGTTCTTTGGAAAGGCTTGTGGGAACCCAGCCGGCTCTTGCAACACTGTGCAGGGCAGGATGGAAACAGGGATGGAACGTGGGTCTGCAGGTCTGGTGCTTCTTGAGGGAGCAGCCAGCACCTCTGCTGTGGAGATAGCTGAGAGAGCTGAGGCTGTTCAGCCTGGAGAAGAGAAGGCTTCAGGGACACCTTGGAGCCCCTTACAGTGCCAAGAGGGCCTCCAAGAGAGCTGGAGAGGGACTTTAGACAAGGGCCTGAAGTGACAGAACAAAGGGGAATGGTTCCCACTGAGAGCAGGCCAAGTTAGATTGGATTTTGGCAAGAAATGCTTTCCTGTAAGGATGATGAGATCCCAGACCTCTGGTTGTCCAGAGAAGCTGTGGCTGCCCCATCACTGAAAGTGTTCAGGATTGGATGGGGCCTGGGACAGCTTGGTCTAGTGGAAGATATCCCTGCCTGTGGCTGGGGGTTGGAATGAAATGAGCTTTGAGGTCCCCTCCTACTCAAACAATTCTGGGATTCTCTGCAGGGCTCTCTGTCTTCGTGGGCTGCCTCACTGGCTGGTCCTGGGAGCTTTCCTTTCCACATGCCATGTGTCAGGTTAACCTCATGTTCCCATGCTCCGCATTTCTTCAGTTCTCTCCAGTGCCAATCTCATCTCCTTCTCTGCCTTTTCTCTCTCCAGAGGTCGGAGTGGGGGAATGATTGTGGATCCTCTCCGCTCTGGCATCCCTCATCCTGGCATTGACCCATCCTCAGGCATCCCAGGCCGGCTTCCCCCAGGAGCTGTTCCACCAGGCGCCAGATTTGACCCCTTTGGTCCCATAGGAATTGGGCGATCTGGGTAGGTCCTTGGCCATGCTGGTATTCCAGCCTGCCACTGGATCCCAGCTCATCCCTGTTGCTGCAGGCCTGAGCTCTCACTTCTGTTTGACTCTGCTCTGAATTTCTTTCCAGGCCGGATCCTGACCACCTTCCTCCTCCAGGCTACGATGACATGTTCATGTGAGGAGTCACCACGTGGCTGCTCTTGAACAAGTTTTCTGGGAAGCAGGGGCACTTTGCCTCTTCACTCCTCGTCTGATGGACGTGATCTTTCCAGTAGCGTTTTCCTTCTCTCCGATTTGGGCCACATTCCCTTGTGTCCCATCAGCTATAAAGGCTTCCCTGTTTGCAGAATGGAAGAGGAGGCAGTAGTAGGTCATTTCTTTCTCTGCTCCTCTGAGGTGCCCAGCTGTTTGCACCCAGCAAGGTGGGAGTGTGGGGTGTGGCTCTGTGGGAACAGCCTCGGTGCTGTGGGATTTCTCTGCTTTTCTGGGATGGCAGAGCTTGCTGCTGGGGTCCCACAAGTGGTGGGTGTGAGAAAGGAGTTGGCTCCTTGCTGCTGCTCTGCAGGAAACCACAGCAACCTCCTGAAGGGGACAGCTGGAGCGGGCTCCCCACAGAGTGGCGTTCTCTCTTGCTTTGTATCTGAGCAAGGTGCTGATTGAAGGGCTGGAAAGCCCAACCCACAGGGTCTCCATGGGCAGACCCCCAGCAGCAGCTGGGATTACAGCTGTGCCTACTGGCTTTGAAGAGCAGCACCAAAAAAGCCTTTGATGTGCATGAGAAGAGACATAGATTAAATTCCTGGCTCACCTTGCCCCCTCTTTTCCCTGAAGCCATGGTGTTTTTCATTCCTGGAGTGCCTGTGAAGCCCTGCAGGCAGTGTGGGGAGGGATGCCCACTGGGCATTGCATGGGTCTGGAGTAAGAGGGAGGGAGCTGTGCAAAAGAGGTTTCTCAAACATGTTTTCGTACTGCCAGTCTTGTTGTGTGTGGCTCTGCCTGGCTGGCTTGGGGAGAATGGGTGAGATCTGCTTGGCTCAGACTTCTGAGCTCTCTAGAAGCCTCCCTTCCTTATAGATTCCCCAGCTCAGTTGATTTGGGCCTGCAGCTCATCTCTCCTTTCAGGGGCTCAAACTGTTTTTCTTCTCGTGTTTGATCTCTTGGAAGAATGTTCGTAAGACTGAAATAAAAACCTGACAACAGTGTTGTGCTGGTGCATACTGGGGTGGCCCCTCTGTTCCCTCCTGTGCAAAGGGAAGCCCCAGAGCCCTTCCCGAGGCAGAGGATTCATGTTGGGAACTCGCTTTGTACCTTCCCCTGAGCAGCAGCACTTTTCCAAGAGGATGTAACTGTATTAGGAAAATGAAGTGGAGAGCAGCCCAGCCCTGCTCCTGCAGTAATTGCCTCTCCGGGGCATTGAGTGCTGTTAGAACACTGCACACAGCTGCGTTGGCAGAAATATAAAGGGGGAAGGGATCCCCCCATCTATCTCTTTTCCCAAAAGGCTTTTTCCTTTTAAAACCTCTTTGCCTACAAATGCGGTTAATAAAGCTGTGTTATGGTGTGTGCCACCCTGGGCCCTGCACATGTGGAAGCAGGGAAGACCAGCTGGAGAAATCTGGTGCTGGGAGGGGTTGCAGCAACCCCTGCATCTCTCGAGGGCTCATGCATGGGCCCCCATTCGTGGAGGGGCTGGTTCTGAGCCCAACCCACTGTACTACCCAGAGGTTTTTTGGGGAAAGTCCCAACTGCAGACCCACGGGTGGGCTGTGGGCAATGCCCATGACCAGAGCAGCATAGGAGGGATGGAGAGAGACCCAGGCTCGGTGAGGACATTGCTCTTGCGTGTCCTCTCCGGCTCCTGGGACAGCCTGTGCCTATCCCCAGCTTCCTTCCAGAAGAAAGAAGCTCCCAACCTTGCTGCTGGGGTTGAAAGACTGGATGGGGGAGAGGAAACAGCTTAGGCTCATCGAGAGGCCCTCTCTGCGGGGGGCGGCTGTTTTCTGTGCCTGAATTAATCATGTTCTGCGACCTACCAGGAGGGAGAGACACAGCCGGCTTTGATGGGGCTAATTAAAGCGAGGCAGCGCGGGGAGAGGCTGCGGCAGAGCGAGGAGCCGGCTTTTGTCTGCAGCACCCGGCCCCGGCGTTGTGCAGCTGGGAAACAGGTGGCAGAGGAGGGGAGTGGGTTCCAAAGGGGACAAGTGTCTGCTGCGGGTCTTTGCCTGAGCCTCTGGGCTCCCAGGACTGAGCCATCCACTCTCCAGAAAGGATGGGTAAAACGAGGCAAGGATCCTCCTCTCCATGTCACAGGACAGTGGGAACAGGAGACCATCCCCACAGTTGGCTTGGGTGCCACCAAAGGAGCTGGAGCATGGCAGAGGTGGCTCCTGAGGACCAGTGATCCCAAGCACATTTCTTATTCCATCTGTAGGGCTTGTGGCCAGCACAAGCCCCATTCCCTGAGTACGGCTGGGGGGCAGCCGTCCCCATTGCAGGTTTGTTCCACAGTGGCTGCAAGGGTCTGCAGCTCTCCCTTCAGCGGCAGGGTCAGTTCAGGCCCTCAGCCATGTGTCCCCATCCCTGCTGTTTCTGCCCTAAGCGACAGGAAACATTAACATGCACAGGAGCACAGTAACACACCCCTTGTTAATTTTTATGGGGAGGCTGTGAGGAGCGGCTGGGGCTGGGTGTGCGGTCTTGGCACAGGCTCAGCCTCCCTCCTCCAGCAGCAGCACTTCCACTACACGTTTGAAGAGAGGCACTGGATTATTGGTAATGGCTCAGGATCCCCAGAGAGTCCTTCAGGCCATCTGCCAGCCCGCCCAGCCCACAGCACCTGCCTGCATGCTCCCGATGGGATGGCAGAACCCCAGCGCTGCTAATTACCCCGCAGCCGGTGCTGCATCCCTTGGATCCTGGGTACAGGGAAGCCGTGTGTGTGGCCCAGCAGGAAAACAAAGCAGCCCGCATTATATGGAACTGCTTGCTTTGCTCACCCCTGGCACAAAGAAAGACACCCCCAAAACACCAGCACTGGGGGACTGGAAAGCCATTGACCCTCCTACTCAGCAGCATAGCATCAGCCTTTCCCAGACAGATTTTTCTCAGCACTCTGAAATATTCTGGATTGCTTCCTACTATTCCCCTGCACATTAAGCACCACATGCTAGTGCCTCTTTCCCAGTGTCTGCCAGAGTGATGAAGGGACAGCCAGGTCAGACTGCTCCATGTCTCTCTGCCCTGTACAGCCACCCTACACCTCAGCCTAGGCTGAGGGAGGTTGTGTACAAGATCACATCCCAGCCCTGGAGTTCTCAGTGGGGAATTTTCTTTAATGGCATTGTTCCTTCAGTTTGCTCATTGTAAATATATCTCTATATATGTAGAGGCTTCCCCCCCCAGTCCTGCAGGGAGTCAAGGCACAGCTCAGCAACGTGCTGACAAAGCAATAACAGCCCCTTCCTGCAGTTTCTTGAGCAGCCTCAAGGCCTAATCCATGGGAGTATTTCTTGTGCTCACGTACAGCAGGTGCTTAACAGCTGTAACCTTCACCAGGCCAGCTTTTCATCCTGAAAACACTCCTTCCATCTTATTTAAAGCAACAAAAAAGGGATGAGGATGATTTCTCCATCTAACACGTTTATTTTACTAATCCAGAAATGCAGGGCCAACGCTGAATTGCAGGAGGGACATCTGCCTTCTCAGGGCAGAGCCTTGCTTAGGAAGACTCAGAGCTCCCCCTTTCTCCCCTTTTTCTCTTCTTCCCTTTCCTTTCCTCTCTTCCCTCCCTCCCAGAGCATCACCCCCTCCTCCACCCTAGAGCCCCTCAGTGACAGCCACAATGACATTTGCCCCCCTGCTCTCCTGGACCCTTCATTTGGCCCCTTAGGTTCTGACTGAAGCCATTTGTCCCAGGGCTGTTGGGGAGAGACAATGCTTGTTTGGGGACCGTGGGGCACAGCCACCCATTTCACTCCAAGTGTGGTTTCATCCCAGAGAAAAGTGCCTGGGTGCCAGGATTGCAGGTGTGAGGTGATTCAAAGTTGTTTCCTGGGATCCTGCAATAAATACAGAGCATGGCTGGTGATGTGGTGACAGGAAGAGAGGCATGTGGCACTTCACAGCAGCAGGAAGAATCATCTGTGAAGCATTATATGGAAACACAGGGCAGAGGACACCATTCCCAGCATACAAGGAGACACTGGAAGCCCTGGAATAAAACCCAACCCAGGCAACCAGATGTAGAAAATCACTTTTCTTTGTGTCAGGCTGTCTGGAGGGACTTGTCCCTGCCTGAGAATGTCTGAAGTGGGTAGCTTATGGGATGGATTGAAAACTGGTGGCAGTTTATGATAAACAGCACCTTTTGTGGCTCTGCATTTTCCAGTGGGATAATTATGTCCCTTTCCCAGCACACTGCTCGTACCCATTTCTCTTTCCACAGAACATTGTGCTTTAATGACGAGATGCAATTTTGCCTTCACACCACAGACAATGGCCCTTGAATCAGCAGAAGGGCTGGCGTGGGGACACCCCAGCAGCAGCACTGCCAGGCCAGTGTGGGTCACAGCCACCACGTCACCTCGAGGCACTGAGAATCATCCGCTCTCTTCTGTACGGAGCACCATGGGTTTTGAAGAGGCCATTCCAGGGCTGCTGGTGGTAGAGGGATGCTTGGCACGGTGCAGGCGCGTGTCCTGGCCTTCATCCTGCTGTGCGGATGAAGCTGGTGCGGTGTGAGGGCTGGGGGGTGGCAGGGGGCTGGACCCCCACCCCACAGATGGTGGGCATGCTTGCTGCCTCCTCTTCTGCCCGAAGCAGTGCAAGCACCAGCTCTGTGCCAGAGTTTTACAGGAAACTATTGCTAAAAATGGTCACTGACGGCAGAAACAGATCTGTAGGGAAGAGCAGTCAGGTCCTGGCTGTGGGAAGGAGCTCAGCCTCACATCCAGCCCAGGCTGCAACTGACCATGGCACAGAAATCCCTCAGATGCCTTGGCTGTGCCACTGCCATGATGCTGGTGGCAGGATCCCATCCAGGAAGATGCTGGGGAGGCAGCAGGAGGTCCAAAGGCCATGCTGTCCCAGTGCTGGTGGCAGGGAACAACCCAGGCCAGGGCCATGCAGCTGGTGGAATACCCCAAAGCCTCATCAGTCCGGTGGAATACCCCAAAGCCTCATCAGTCTGGTGCTGCTGGGCCGGAGCACCATTCAAGAAGGGTTCAAGGAGGTGAGAATGGTGGCTGAAGGCTGGTGTAGGCAAAGTTTCACCCAATGGTATCGGTGTTGGAGTGCAGCAAGGGGACCCCGTTTCTGCCAGCGGCGGGGCGTCCCTGGGGTGCACACAGCTAGGAGCCGGGCCCCTCGGGGAGCTGGGGTGGGGGGCTCAGCTGGCTCTCGAGCAGCGCCCGCGTCCCTTCAGCCGAGACCCTCCGCAGCCGCAGCCGTACCGAGCCATAGGTGCCACCGGTGCGGCGGGCGGCCCGGGCGCGGCGGCGGGCGGCGGCGGCGGCCAGCAGCAGGGCGGCGAGCAGGAGCCCGCCCAGGGCCAGCAGCGCCAGCCCGGCCACGGTGCAGCGCCCCCGCGCCCGCGCCAGCCCCCGCACCCGCGGCCGCCGCCTCGTCCGGGCTCCGCAGCTCCGCCGCCCGCGGGGACGCCATGGAACCGCCGCCGGCCTGCGCGGCCGAAGGTGAGCGGTCGAAGCGGGACGGGATGCTCCTCTGGGTCGGAGACGGGTCCCCGAACCGGGATGCTACCCCAAATCAGAGGCGAGCCCCGCGGCCGGGATGCTTCCCCTCTCCGGAGTCGCTTCCCCTGACCGGGCTACCAGCCCCACCCCGCAGGTCTCCGAACCGGGCTGCTCCTCCTCCTGGGGTCCCGCTTAGCCGAACCGGGCAACCTTGGGAGCTGAGATTTCCCCCCGGACTGTCCCACTTCCCCGGAACCGACCCCCAGACCGGGCTGCTCCCCTTCCCTGAACCCTCACCTGCCTCTCCGAACCGGCTCGTCCCACCTGGCTCTCCCCCTTCCCAAACCAAGCTCCCGCCGCGTGACCCACCTTCCCGAATCCGTCTGAAACCCCCTGTGGGCACCTGTGTCCCTGTGACTCCACTAAATTGCCCCTCACCGGACCCTCTTCTCCAGCCGGGCTCTGCCCTCCCGTTCCCCGCTCCCGCACCGGGCTGTGGCCCCGCTCCGTGCACCGTGCTCCGCTCCCGCTTCTCCGCTCGGTCTGCCCTCCCCGCCGATGCCCGCACCGAGCTGCCCCGCTTCCCCTCCCGGTCCCCCGCGTCGGGCTGCCTACCCCCGCCGCCTCCCCGGCTCCCCGGGCAGGTGCCGGTGCCGCCGCGGGGCGGGCGGTGGGTGCCCCGAGCTGCGGTCGCGCACGGCCGCCGCACGCACACGCACACACACACACACACGTACGGGGGGCACACACATGCACTCACATGCACTCACATGCACACGCCCGGGTGCACACCGGCACCTGCTGTGCACGTACCCTGTGCAACAATAGGGACCGCTCTGTGCCCCCCCTCGGCATCGCCGGGACCCTCCGTGGGCATCCCGGGGGGCTGCGTGGGGAGGGGTTTTGGAGAGGACAGAGCAGCAGGGTGGGTTTCGTGTGGGGTCTGCCTGGAGGACGTGTCCTCCACAGCCAGCAGTCCCCTGTGGGACATGAGGTGGAGCTGGGCTGGGAACACTGGGGCTGCAGCATGAGCATCCCCAGCCCCAAAGACAGCAGGGAGAGGTCCCATATGGATGTTGCCCAGCCTGTCCCCAAATTCCCAGAGAAAATGGGGGTTGACCTGGGTTTGGGCCAGGTATGATATGCCCCAGCCTGGGACAGAGGAGCACCTGTCCCCTGAGGTTCCCACTGCAGTCCCATGGCATAATGCCCCACTTCAAACACACACACACTCTCACGTTATTTATTCCATTTTCCCCAGAGCATTCATGTCAGTGCCTGCACTCTTCTTCTCCCTGACCTGGCACCAGACCCAGGCACGTGCCCCAGCAGCGACCTGCTGGCAGCCACACGCTTTCCCTCGTTTGTTAATACAACGTGGTCTATTTCCACATTTGGAGCAGTGCCTGGAGTTGTGGATATAAATCCCCAGCAATAGCGGGTGGGCTGCTGACAGCTGCCGGGAAGGTTTGTCCATTGCTTTACCATTCCCTTCAACACCTTCACACGCTTCCAGCATCTCCACAAACACACCCAGTGCTGTGGGCACTGGGTGAGCTCAGTGCTGGGGCTGCAGGGATGCTGCTTGTGCTCTGCACCCTGTCCCCATTGTGTCCTGAACCCTGTTTCCACACACAGTGCGTTCCTCTGCAGCTACACTGGGCTCTGTGTTATCCGTAGTGTCTGGGCACTGCTCTGTGTGGAGATGTCAAATGGGAGTCATGACAGGGATTTTCTCTGAAGTCTCTGTCAGATACAGCTAAAATGGATAAAAAAGGGTCAGAGAGTTTTAGAGCATGCCACACAAATAAAGAGGTGCATTTTTCTGAGGGCTGGAAGGTGCAACACGATCCAGGCTCAGCACCTACCCAGGCACAGTGTCTATGCATGATGCTGACTGGAACACTCTAGACCAACACATGGCACCTCTCAGTCTCTGAGCTGCAGCAGGGGCACAGAGCTGCCATGGCAGGGGGCTTGGAATGAGATGATCTCTTAAGGTGTCTTCCAACCCAAACCATTCCGTGACTTTGTGACTCTGTGAAACACACAGGCTTCCCAGCACAGTGTCCCCAGGGATGTAGCCAGAAGTGGGCCGAGTAAGAATTAAAAATAAATGTAAGTGCATCCTGACACGTTAACTACATTTAGAGAGTCTTTAGTACCAACCCACTCCACAGGAAGGCAGGAGATGCTTGGAGACAAGTAGGTCATGGGACACAGATTGTCCCAAATCAGCAGGAAAAGATGGATTTGGAGCAGGCAGGCATATCTCTGTGAACAGATGGGCAGGAGCAGATCTGCTGCCTCACCATCGCCAAATTCCCTGGGAAGACAGAACTGCCACCAGTTTGCTCCTGAGCAGAGCTGTGGTCAAGTCTCTGTTCTGGAGCACCCAAGCCCTGAGGCTGCCCATGCACCCAGGGATGCCAAGGCCAGGAGCCCGGCCAGGATGGGGATTTGTGGGGAGAAGCAGAAGCACTCCTGCTGTGGGTCCCACCTGCCTTCATACAGGGACAAGAATGAGCCTGCCATGGGGTCAGGGCTCCATGCTGCCCAGGGGGGCTGCTCCTGCACCCCAATCCCACAGCAATGCTCGGGAGGCCACCTGTGAGGTGGAGGGATGTGTCCTGCTTGCACTGAGGTGCCCCAGGATCCCACTGCCATTGCTGGATTGGAGCTGGAGGGGACCCCAGGCCTTTGAAGGGGCCTCAGGATAGCCCAAAAACCTTCCCCAGCCTGATCCTGAGTGGCTGAGCATGAGGATGGGGACTGGCAAAGGCCACTCCATCCCCAAGGTGCTGGCACTAAGAGAAGGGGAGGAGAGACTGAGACAGGCAAGATCTGTGCTGCCAGTGCAGGAGCAAAGAGAGGAGGGAGACAGCCAAGGTCAGAGGGAGCACTGCCAAAATTCACAATGAAACTGCAGGAGTGCTGGAGGGGAGAGACAGACGATTTGGAAAGAAAAGGAAAGAGGAGGGAGGGAAGGTGTCTGGGAGACAAAACAGGGTAAAGGAGCCAGACAGGGAACCAGGGATGGGAACATGTCACTCCTCAGATGAAATGATTGATCATGGATGAGAGGGACAGCAAATGGGAGCCTCAGACAGGCAGAAGAGGACAGCAGGAGCAGCAGTGTGATGGAGCTAGACAGGACCTGGCTTTGTTCCCTAATACAGCCCTGTGCAGCACAGCCCAATTTTGGGGAGTGCACAGCTGTCTGGTGCCCACTGGCAGTGCTGACCCCTATCCAGCCTCACCACGGAGGTGGTTTCATTCCTGCCTCCTTAGCATTCACAGCATCCCATGGCAAAGCGAGTTTCCGCAGCCAGCACGGCTCAAGGTGACTCAGAGGTCAGGAAAAAGCAGACAGGCAATTCAGGAGCTGGCTCTACATCACTGGGAGATCCAGCAGTTTGGGAGGACCAGAGATGTCCAGCACATCACAGCCTCCCTGCCTGTCACTGCCAGTCCCTGTGTACCCCAGACACAACATCCCAGTGCTCCCCATGGATTGGGGGGGATGGTTTCTGAACCAGCAATCTGCTCCTGGGAGCTGCTGCCACCAGCAAGGCAGGGCTGGACATGAGCCTTGGTGCTGGGGAGGGCTAGAGCTACACAGTGGGCATCAGTGAGGGTGGTTCCCCTCTTGCAGGGCATGGAGTTCCCAGACAGGTTTGGTGCCCTGGAAGAGCACTGGATACCTCTCTGGGGCTCATGGGGAGGTTCCTCCAATTCCTCATTGGGGATACACCAGACCAAGGATGGTTTATAGCAAAAATCCCTCTCCTTCCCCACACATCTGAGCCCCAGCCCAAAGGCGGCTGGAGGGATGGAGCCCTGCTTGCCACTATGACCAGATGCAGAGCCGCACTGGGATGAGGCTCAGCGCTTTCCTGGTGATAATTAAGATCTCATTATCTTCAGCTAACACCAGGGAGACAGGGAAAACCTCAGGTGCCTTGTGATATGGCAACAGCTGATGCTCCAGGCTGTGCCTGGGAGCAACGGGAGCCTTGCTTGTTCTGCCTGAATATAAAGCACGGAAAGCACGAAGCAGAGGGTGAAAAACTATTTTTTTCCTGGCTGGTGACACCTAAGTGTGCAAACATACTGTCTTGTCTCAGGGGTGGCTGGAGCTGACACAGATGGATGGCTGTGCAGCTTTTGCCTTTCCCCCCCCTGCACAGAGGTCTGACCTGAGGCTCTGTTTTTTTGTTTGGCTTCTTTGTTTTCTTCTGCAAATTTCCTTCACCAGGGGAGTTTTATCAGACGTGTCTGGAGCCACGCAGGAGCTGCTCACCTGCAGAGAAAGAGATGGGGCGGTGTCTGCAGACGGGCTCTTAGAACGTCAAGGGTGAAAGGGACTGGGAGAAGGGAAGGGGAAGACAAGGAGAGGAGAGGAGAGGAAGGGAGAAGGGGAAGGACAGATGCGTGGGGACAGTGAGACTGCTCTCCACTGTCATGAACCCAAAATGAGGGGTGCGGCAACGTGTTCCCGGGCATGTGTGGGTCCTGCTGGTGAGCCCCAGGAAGGAGGGGGCCATTTACCGCGGCAGGTCCCTGCCGGGGGCTCCGTGGCTGTGCGGAGCCGTGGCGAGTGGACACGGGCCCGGCGGGGCTCTCAGGCGGGCCCGGTGTGGGACCCCCCCCCCCCTCCCCTGGCGCCTTCCCGCCCTCGGCTGAGCCGCGGCTGAGGCCTGAGGAGGGTCCGCCCGCCCCGCCGAGCCCCCTCAGCGCCTGCTGATCCCCCTCGGCCCCCGGGGCTCCTCATCCCCGCAGGGCCCCTCACGGCCGGCTGTGCCCATCCATCCCTCAGGATCCCGATAAATCCAACACGTCCCTCCTGGCATTGCTCAGGCCCCCTGTCCCCTCAGCGTCTCGGTCACCCCATCGCCTCATGTCCTGCTAAATCCGCAGGGCCTGGCTGGATCCTTCTGTCCCCTCAGGCACTACTAAATCCACCCTGACCCATCCTCTGAGGATCCCGCCAAATCCCCCCTGCCTGCCCTCTGAGGGTCCTGCTAAATCCTTTCATTCCCTCAGTGCTCTCAGGGTTCTCCCATTCCCTCAGCGCCCAGCTGGGTGATCCCAGTCCTTCTGGATCCCACTAAATCCTCACATCCCCTCAGTATCTGCCTGGGTGCCCTGTCCCCTCATCCCATAAATCCTCTCATCCCCTTCAGTGCCTGGTTGTCCCCCCATCCCTTCAGATTCCATTAAATCCCTAATCCCTCTTGCTGCCCCAGGACCCATCTCCTGTTGCACGGGGAAGAGCTCAGGGAATTTTGTCAGGGCTGCCCTGAGACCTTTGACCGGGCACCATGTTCTACGTCCATTTGCTCATCAACAAGCGAGGGCCGCTGGCCAAAATCTGGCTGGCTGCCCACTGGGAGAAGAAGCTCACCAAGGCACATATCTTTGAGTGCAATTTAGAGGCCACTGTACAAAAAATCCTCTCCCCAAAGGTAGGCTGTGGCATGAGGAGGGATCTCCTGGAGAGTCCTGGAGGTGGAGGTGTTGGCCTCTCGCAGAGAGCTCTATTACTTCTGTGTAATGATCTCCTGGAGAGTCCTGGAGGTGGAGGTGTTGGCCTCTCGCAGAAGCTCTGTTACTGCTGTGGAACATTTTAATGTTTTTGCCAAAAATACTAACTCCTGAACAACTTTTTTTTAAATTTAAATCCTCACCTGTGGAACATTTTAATGTTTTTGCCAAAAATACTAACTCCTGAACAATTTTTTTTTTTTTTTTAATTTAAATCCTCATAGTTTGCTATAGCTCTGCGAACCTCTGGACACTTACTCCTGGGAGTGGTGCGGATTTACAACAGGAAAGCAAAGTACCTCTTGGCAGACTGCAATGAAGCTCTGACCAAAATGAAGACAGCCTTTCGCCCAGGTATACACAAAATTCAGAATTTTTTCATCTGTGTCCTCTCATTTTAAAAGTTAATTTTTTTATATTTCTGTTCAATACACATTACTGACCTCAAAGGAAACTGAATGTACTAGCGCCTACTGCTGGTCTGGCTTAATTTAGTGCCATTTCAGGTCTTTGACTCCCTTAACAGAAGCATTATCTTAAGTGGGCTTACAAGAAGATGCTGGAGTTCAGCCTCCATTGCTAGATAATTAATTTTAATTTCTGATGACACCAACAACATGTCTAACAGTGTCAGTGCCAGACCTGACAGTGTGTTTTGAGCTCTAGCCATGAAGACAGGGAGAAGGGATCTGAGATGACTGGAGCCTTTTCCAACAGCCTCTGTGTTTGTCATACTTAGGCAATAAATGGGAGGCACTGTTGTCTTAAAAAAAAGCCTGAGAATACCAGTGTCTACTGCCAGTTTTAATGGGCTTCATGACCTGGTCTGTTTGCAAAATAGTCAGTAATTACTCTGCATTATTCTCAAGGATATGATCACAGAATTATAGACTCACAGAACCATTTAGGCTGGAAAAGCCCTCCAAAACCTAGTCCAACTGTTCACCCAGCACTGCCAAGGCCACCACTAAGCCATGTCCCCAAATACCACGTCTTTCAAATCCCTCCAGGGATGGTGACTCCAGCATTACCCTGTCCCAGGGCTTGAAAACCCTTTTAGTGAAGAAATTTTCCTTAATATGCAATTGAAATCCACCGGCCATGACTTGTGGTTATTTTGGAGATAGATCCTATAGCAACTCGGAGAGTACCACACAGCTCAGGAACACACAACATTCACCACTGCTGCAGCAGAGACTTTACTTAGATAGAAGTGGGGAGAAGAATCTCAGCAGGAGTGGTAAAATGCTGAAAGAGGCTGTTCAGGGAGCTGTGAAATCTCCATCAACAGAAACAGACCAAAGTGATCTGACTTAGAAATTAACCCTGTTCTGAGCAAAAGGTTGGGCTGGACGACCTTGAGAAATCCCTCCTCACATGAATTTTTCCAGGATTCTCTGATTCTCAAGTAATTGGCAGTCTGAGTACATAATTATTCCTCTGCTCTGTCTCCATAACACTGGAGAACAGTGTTATGGAGACAGAGCAGAGGAAAGGAAAACACAGTGGTTCATTTGCAGTGTTGTGAAAAACTCTAGGCTAGACATCAGCTGGGAGAAGCTTCCAGGGACTTAAAGCAGCTGCTCAGCAACACAAGTACTTACATATTTCAGGTCCTGTTGCAGCAGACTCTTTTGTATCTGTCTGTAAAAAATAGATCATCTTAAGGACATGGAAACTGAAATTCCACTTTTGGGTGCCTAAGCTTTACCATTCTGTGATTTAGAATGGCAGCAGTCCCTCCTGACAGGTTTATAGACTTATTATACCTACATGGGAGAGAACACTACTTTTATTTTATTGATACTTATTTTGTTATGTTGTCTGTTTATTTCAGGGCTTCTTGACCTTCCAGAAGAGAACTTTGAGGCTGCTTATCAGTCCATTACATTACCTGAAGAATTTCATGATTTTGAAGCACCACTACCAGATGTAAAGTAAATGCTTCCCTAGTTTTATTCATTTTTTTAGAATTCCCAGAAGTAAAAGCTTTGTTTGCTGTTATCTGATCGAGACTCAGATTGGGTTGTTTTGATTTAATAACTGAATCCTCCTAAATTCTGAGCTCTACAAGGCTACAGCCACAGGCATTGTGCTTTGGTAGTTTTCCTCAGTCCTTTAATCAACAGACTTTCACAATGGAATAAAGTCTTGAACTTAGACTTCAGGATTTTAAATTGTCTGAGTGAAGGATGCAAACAGCTTTCTGAACCTCAAGAGAAGAGATAAAAATTAGTATTAATCCTGAAAGATGTGGCCAGTAACCACACAGTGTTGCACTGTTCCACTGGGTAACTTCGTTTTGTTTCTGCTCCACTGCTCTCTGGGGCTGGGGTGTTTTATCAGCAATAGTCAGCCTGGCTCCTGAGAAAAAGCCAGCATATTTCTTAGGCTTTTTTGACACAAAGCAGCATTAATGTAGAAAACTGATAAAAAACAGGAGGCTAAATTATGTTTCTGATGGCTCTGATGTCCCAAAGGTCCAGGACAACAGATTTCCACTGAGGGTTGCTCTGCACCTCCTCATAAATACAGTTTGATGGGATCAGTAAGGGTTTATTATTTTGTAAGTACAGCTGCAATATAATACACTTTATTCAAGTGCCTCAGTGTGCTGACTCTGTAAAGGTGCCTTTTCTTCCTGCCCAAAGAGTTGTGTAATTTGATTTAAAAGATGTTTCACTAATTAGTTGCCTTCTGACAAGGGTCTGGTAGGTACTAGGGCTTGGATGGGAACAAAATCACAAAAGCCTAAGTTTACTGGCAAAAGGGAGTGGAGAAAATGGGAACTTGTGATAAAATGCCAGGACTGAAGGCTGTGTAGAAACAAGTTTTCACATTCCAGCTGAATGCTCAATGAGTTTCAGTTCACTCTGTATTTTTGTATTTTTTTCATCAGGGCCATTGACGTTGCTGAACATTTTACCTTGAATCAGAGCAGAGCTGAAGAAATCACACTTACAGAGGATTATGAAAGCAGTATACTTCTCTGTGAGAGAAATTTTGGTGAGAGAAGTTGAGAAATTGGAGATATTTCATCAGGGGAAGTGTGTTTTATGTGAAACTTTTATGTGAGCCCTTTCCATCCACATGTAAAAAAGCTTAAAGTGATTAAAGGTCCTTTTGTTTCATGCTTTTGCTGATTGGCCTATCATGCTGTCTTAGGTTTAAATTTTTGTGTAAGCAATATAATCTGGTGTCAGAGACTGAGAACCAAACCAAACATTTCCAGCTTTTACTAAATTAGATAACATTGTTTATTCTTTATTCCATTTGAGGTATGGGATGTCTTGCAATCCTTTAAAAATGACTTGAAAAATTAGGAAATGTATACATCTGGGTTTACAAAACTCACGCAGATGAGGGCTGAGGAATTGTGTGTTCCCCCAGATGAAGAAGCAGAAGCACTGAGGAGACAGAGCTTCTTTGAGGGCAGTGTCCTGACGAGCAGTAACAGTCTGGTGGCCCATCCCAACTCAGCCAGCACCAGCGGAGACAAATCTGTGCTGCACGAAGATGTTTACTGCTTCCAGGATGACCATTTTGGGGATGAGGAAGATGCTGTAGATATGATTGGTAGGGTTTGCCACAGGCAAACAGAATTGGTTCCTGTCCAAATATTTTTATTCTTACAGGAAAACAGTCAAGACAGCACCAAAGCGATTGTTGCCAAACACAAGTCCTATGTTATTTGTTGTTTTCGTACATATATTTTTCCTACCTGTTACTAAGTCTATGATCACTTAGACACTGCCAAGTCAAATTGCTTTAAAGGCTGTATTTCATTATTTTAGCATTAAAGGCATTAAATTTATGCTTAATGTTTAACAATTTAATTTCTGTTTTCAAAGCTGAAATAGTATAGCATTTTTATCCTTACTATTGTAATAACAAAGGCAGCAAAGTAGTTTCTGGCTTTTATGTAAACCTTACAGATTGATACCTGTTAACACTATCAAGGCCATATTTTAAAAAAAAAAAAGGTGGAAATCTCCAACTTGTGACTAATCCCCTGCTTTGTGTGCTGTTGCAGACAGCCGTAGCACTGACGGCCATCTGCAGAAGCTGAGCTTGCTTTCTTTGCAGAGTGTTAACCTTGACTAACATTAGGCTGTATCAGGCTATTTCGTGACTACTAAGGCTTAGAATGATTAAAACTATGTGCTTTGTATTTAAGAAATCCTGTTGAGGGATGAGCAAAATGTCCTAGATAAAGACATTCTTGATGTGGAGGAAGCACGTCCTTTGTCACAAGATCTGCCAGAGAACAGCACAGCCAGTGAGTTTGCAGTGTCTGCTCCATCTCACATAAACCCTCTGTTCCTGTGTTAAAGCCTAATGTCACTCACATTCAGCTTTTTGTAGTATCCTTTTCCTTTCTTCATTTATTTTGCTTTTTTTTTTTTTTTCCTAAACATCCACCATTTTAGGATAATTTTATTTGATTTAAGGATTCCAAATTTGTAGCTTTGTAGCTTGACATTGCTTAGAAACACCTTCATGTGACATCCTGTTGGATATGCTGTTGGTCCACCCTGCTGCTCACAGCATGATGTCCCTTTTGAGGGGGAAAGAAACCCAAATAAGGCTGTCCTGTAACAGTGAACTTGCCTAGTGAGAGCTTAAAAGGTCTTTTCCAACAGAAACAATTCTGTGCTTCTATTTCTGGCTTCATATTTCTGCAACAAATTACACTTAAGTAACTCATAAAGGTGTTGTTAGTCTTCTTTTGGTTTGATACTGATGAAAGAAATGAAGCTTTGATAACTATTTCTGAGAAATTTTTGCTATCTTAAATCCTTACTCCCTCATCAGAGTGTTAGTTTAAAACAGAGAATTCTGGAACAGCTTTAAAGGGATAGAGTGGCTCTTGCCTCTCCTTGCTCTGTTGCTGGTGCTACTTGTTCCTTTTCTGTTGACAGAGATGTCCCCACTTGCCTGGAACTGGAAAAGATAGGGATTGAAGCTAAACACCTTTGCCCCTAAACAATTTCTGTTGTGTGGGCATTTCTCCAGATCAGTTCTTCTGTCTCTGCTATGGCCTGGTCATTCTGGGATCAGTGAAGGGAAGTGTAGAGTATGAGAGTATGAGAAGGAACTGGTGAACATAAGTGAGATTATAAACAAAACCACAGTTTCCTATTTCTTGCTGTTTTTGTCTGATATCGTTGTCTGTCATGTAATTGAGAAATTAGTCCATATTGTTTTTGGTTGGTTTTTTTTTTTTAAATTTGGGTTATTTGCTGGGTTTTCTTGCAGTTGAGTCCAACTGTGGAGACACCACCGTAGAGGATGGAAATCACACAAAGAGTGAGACAATCCTTTTGTTCCAGGAAGAAGGATTTGTGCTTGAGCCAGTTGATGATACAGGTCAGAAGTTGGTCAGTTTCTGATGAATGTTTGCATTAACTTTTTTGGTTTGCTTCTTAGTAGTGAAAACTTGCAATATAGATTATTCCCACCTTAGATTTCATCTGCTCCTGCTGTCAGAGTTCCTTTTTACAGTAAATATTATACAAACCCAGTGTCAGGTTATTTATCCCAGCTGCCTGAATTTCTGCTTGTAGTTTCTTCCATGTACCAAGTGAAGTTTTGTTGCTTTTCAGCTCTGGGAGCATTGCAAGCTTGGCCTCCGGGGTGGTACTGAAGATTCACCTGAAAAACTTTAATTGCCAGTCACACATCTTAAATATAAAAGTCACAGTGACTTTTATTTTTAAAATCACAATCCTAAAACTTTCAAGCCTTTGGAAAACATTAGTTTGTGTACTTTTAACAAGATCCAAGGTGAAGAGTATTACATTTCCTCTGCAGAGGAAATCTAAATGTCCCCTGTCACATTGGTGGCTGTTTATGAATAAGCAAGCTCATGTTGACAGCAGTATTTACAATATTGGAATTTTCCGGCCTGCCCAAATAATATCCAGGAAGTTATGGCTATATAACTAATCTGTGTCTTTCTTTTGTGTTTACATCTTGATTAAATTGCTAAAGGATTAAACTGACAAATACAGATATTAATTATGAGGTAATGAAACCTCTTGAGTGCATCAGCAGTTCCTGGAGCACTTAACTTCCTCATGGATTAAAGACAGCTTATTCAGTCTTGTTGCTCTATCATGTGTTCTTATTAAGTTGTCCTGTACCCAGCTCTTTATTAAAAGAGTCATTTGTCTTCCACAATTAAACATAAGGGAATTTCCAGTAAAAGAGTACAAAGAGTGAACACTTCACAGAAGCTTTTGAAGGAATGCCCTGTGCACTTGTACTTTGATTTTCAAGTCTAGGCAGTGTTCAGAAGGTTAGCAGCCAGGTTGATTCAATGGTGTATGTAATATCCTAGGAATAGACCTTAAGACTTGTTATTAATACTTGCTTTATGTAGCTGTCACCCAGAGGAAGAAAAAACAAAGAAAGAGGAAGCTGCTGGTGGATGTAGAGAAGGAGCTCAGCTGCCAAACCATTTACAAGCAGCTCACCAACTACACTGACCTCCTGGCCACGCTGGACCTCGCTCCCCCAACCAAGAAAACAATGTTGTGGAAGGAGTGGGGAGGTGTGGATAAACTCCTGTCCCATTCTACACAGCCTATGCTTCATGCTCAGCTGCAAAAGGTAAACATCAGTTCCTTGTGGAGTCTATGCCACTGTGTAGGTTCCAGGATTGTTGCCGAGCTGGGATCTGACTGAGAGAGGTTTTGCAGACTCTGTTTGATGTGAAGCTGGGGCTGGCTGCAGGTGTGCACTGAGCATTGCTCTGGAGTACAGGTCAGCTGGACACCTGATGGTTTGCACACTCACCACTAATTGTTTCATCATCTCTGGGGTCACAGCCTTAACCTCCTGCACTCCAACAAGTGAAAAATTACAAAAGGAACATGAGAGCTGATGTTTCATTTCACACACTGGTGCCTGACTGATCTTATACTGAGACACAGCTTTTTACTTTTCTGTCCATTTCTTTTATACCTTCTCCTTTGTTGTATTGTTTTCTGGTTTATTTCTTCTTTGTAATCAATTTGAGATATCTTTTGTTTACATTTACTTTAAAGGTACATCAGACATTATTAGTAGAATATTGCTAATGGATTTGGAAGGGTTCACTGCAGCAGTGCAGCTTCACCACTTAGAGTCCAGCTGCAGAATTACAACTTGCTCTTTAAGAAGATGAAAACTGCAGATGTTTCTTTCTTTCATCTTTCCTTACTGGCTGGCTTCAAGAAAAATGTTTCAAGCTGCTCCTAATTTTTTTTTTTTTTCATGGAATTCATGTCAGAGCTGCAGAAGGCTATTGCTTAAAAAAACCCAAAAAAATTGCAGATTTTCAGAGTGACCTAATTCAAATACTGAAATTCTGGGTTGCAGTTATTAACATACAGCTCGTATTCATATTTTGTGTTGATGTTTGTAAATAATCTGACATGATATTCTGAAAGCAAACAAAAAATAATTATTTTCAGTTGTTTGAAAAATGCTTCAAGACTGACAGATTTAAGATGAGAGCAAATGGAATACAGAGGGTGTCTGAAATGAAAGAAACGAGAAAAGAGCAAGATACTACAGGTAACATTTTAATTCTGTTGTGAAGAATTAGCTGTTTGAGAGTATTTTCTATTCTACATAGTGTTTGAGAGACACAAGAGGTGTTAGTGTGCAATATTACACAAATTACTACTTTGCTGTTCTTTTGTTTCTTAGAAATTAAATGAAATCCAGGTCTTTCCTTCCTTGTGGCATAAGAAGATATTTTTGGTTTCATCTTTGGTTTCTCTAATTATCTCTGAAACTGCAGATTTGGGTAACGCTGCTTGTGGGGTTTTTTTCAATATTATTTTAAAAAATAGCTTCCCACTTGTTCTAAGCTTAATCAAACTTCTCTACAAAATTCCAAATTAATGTAAATAGTTCTTCTTGTATCTGGAAGATGTGTTTGGTTAATGTCAGGCAAGAAGAAATGTTCCATTTTAGACCTTCTGAGAAGGATATATCCACTTTCATTCCTTTGCTCTGCTGGGAACCTAACCTGCCTCAAAAATTAATTAACAAACCCACCTCCTGTGAGTCTATAAAGGTCAGCTTTCAGAAAAGGAAAACCTGCCTTGGAAGGTTCTTCTTCCATGCTCCTGTTGGGAATGATGTTTCTTCAATATTTGCTTATTCTGGCTCTTCCTCTCAAAGACTGTGAACTTGTGTGTGATTTTTGGTTTTCAGTGGGGTTTTTTTTTTAAGGATGGTGATTCACAGTAATTTCCTCTTCAACCTTGGTTTTCTATTAATACAGAGATGCTGCCAGAAGAAGAGACAAGTTACCTGCAGAAGCCAGCTCATTCCGAGACTGGGAGAAAAATTAGAAATGATTCCTTTACATTGACATCACAGAATGACAGAAATGAAAGCAATGACAACTGTGGTGAAATTATAGTGAGCAGTTTTCCTCAGTTTTAGAGACCTAAGTGTGCCTATTGGCTCCCCTTTTTGCTAAGGTTCCATTTAAGAAATTACTAATGTTTGGAAAGGATGCTAAAAACAGTCAAGAGAGCATTAAGTAGCTTGTGTGATGAAAGTTTATTTATAATTTGGTAGACTCCCACAATGAATGAATGATTAATTAAAATGTTTATTAATCAGCATACATTACAGTTTAATCACTATGTATAAATGAGAGCTTAATATTAAATATGAAATATTGTACTGAAGAGACAAATATAATCTTTATAAAGGATAAAACTTACATTTTGTGTGTCATATTGAGGAAATACTTAAGAAATATCTCTTCCATCTTCATTTCCATTCTTTAGAGAATATGAGGCTCATTAATGTTGAAAAGTGATGAAATTGGAGCTAATGTTGAAAAGTGATGAAATTGGCATCAGAAAATGTGTGCTCCATGCCTGAACTCTGCCCATAGGTTTAAATTCCTCTTTAGATAAATCCTGCAGCAAGGTCCTTCCCTGTATCAGGAAAGACATGGTAGAAATAGCAGCTATTAACTCATTTGGAAAAACTTCATTACAATAAATTCTTTGAGCAGAACTGTGTAAAGAGAATTGCACTGTGTGCATAAATGGTCAGGCCTAGTGATTGTCTTTTTCATGTTCACAGGAGGATGGAGCAGCTTTCTCCGAGAGCTCAAAAAATTCCCTGAACCAGGAAGCTGAAGCACAGCAGGTGGAGGTGTCAGAGGTGTGTGTTCTATCTAAGCTGATGGCCTTGCCTTGTTTCAGAAGAGAACCGTGTTTCTTAAAAAAAAAAAAAAAAAAAAAAAGCATCATGAACTTACAGGGAGTTTTGCTTCCTGTGAGAAGGAAATCATTTCTTCAACCTTGCTGGTTCTGAGGATGCTCAGGTACTCTGAAACCAGGACAGTCAGCTGCAGGCTTCAGAGGTTAAGCCCAAAATCCCACGCCAAATATTTGAATATCTCTTTAAGCTCCTGGCCAGTCCAAATCCTGTCAGAATCCCAGTCCCACGGAGCAGAACCTGGCTGTGGAGCTGCCTCACTGGGACCATGTCTGTGCTGCACCTGAGCTACAGAACAAAGCACACAGGTTCCTTCCTTTGTTCCACACAGCCTTGTATGAGCACAGAGGTGTCAGAGGCTCCAGATTCCCTGAGTTTGGCCATCCAGATATCCAGCTCCATCTGGATTTTCAGCCTGGAACTCCTGTCCTTTTTCTGGTGGTGTGTGACTTTTTCCACACCCTGAGTAACTTCCTGTTTACTTCCTCTCAAGGAGCAAACAACGACCGGGAAAGACAATGAAGAAATAAGATGGGGCAAAAGAACTCTTCGGCTACAAAGAGCTTTACAGGTACCAGTGCTGGATTTTGTTGTTAGATACCAAAAGCTGGTGTTGATTTCAGCTGGACCATGTTAGAAAAGCTCTTCTTTCTGCTGTCCATCGTGTCTCTGCCTTTCACTGGCAGCATGTGCTTTTTTTGGTATTTCTGTGGAAAATCAGGCTTCTGGGTGCTTGATGTGTGGTGTCCTTTCCACAGCTGCTGGAATTACTAGAATTTTCTGAATGCTTTTTTTCTTGAATGTATTTCAAAGGTTCTGTGCAAATAGTAAATAAATATTTACACCTGAATACAGCCTTTAAAAAACAAGAGATAACTGAGCCCAAAGAATTGCTCAATTATATTTATTGTTCTCAATCACAAAATATGATGGAAGCACTCCACTGATGTAATGGAATTCGGTGGAATTGTAGATTTTAGTAACACACATAAGTACCAACACAATTATGGTGTTAAAATACTAAGAGTCACTTCTATAATCACAGATGGAATGTAGCCAGAGAGGTTGTGGGCTCCCCATCTCTGGAAGTGTTCAAGGCCAGGTTGGATGGGCTTTGGAACAACCTTGTCTGGTTGAAGGCGTGTTTAAGGTCCCTTCCAACCCAAACCAGTGTGTTCTTCCATGATTCTATGGAGATTGGATCCTATTTGAGGCATTCAGGCAGAGATGTTCCCTCTATGCAGTGCTCTCTGTTTGGACTCCACGGGCTCCAGTTTTACTGGTAGAGAAGCTGACCTGACTGATTTCTCATTTCCCCCACGCAGCAACTGAAGAGATCAGGAGTGTGTTCCTTCAGTTTCCGGGAGCTCTGCCGGAGAAACAAGCGGAAAGAAGCTGCAGCCACATTTTACATCTTCCTGGTGCTGAGGAAGCACCAGGTCCTCGAGCTGCGGCAGCCCGAGCCCTTCGCTGACCTCACCGCCACTGCTGGGCCCATGTTTGACAAGATCACATAAACTGGTCAAAATACAGCTTAGGTTGCATTTTCCAGCAAATCGTTTTCCTGGAAAAAGAATGGAATGCCTTGTCAAGCTGTGGGAGATGAGCAGAGCTCCCTGTCCTCTACACCACCCAGTCATGGCTGGTGCAGGGGTCCTGCCCCAGGTGATCACTACAGGGCTTATGATTAATATTTATAGTTACATGATGAGTTATATTATAGTTATACAGTATGTTAATAAAATACCATTAAAATATATGTTCTACGTAAGAGATTTACATTGTGAAGGATTTTATGAAAATCCTCAAAGGAATTTTATAAAAATCCTCAAAGGAGTTTTATAAAAGTCCTTCAAAACCTTTCTCAGGGACTACTTTTGAAGCTTAAATTATTTTTTACAAGCCTTGTGTCTGTTAATTTTCTAATACCATCAGTAAGTTATCTGTTTAGTCTCTGTAGAAAAAAAAAAAAATTAGACTATTTAGAATTGTTCCTGTCAAAGACTGTTCAGTATTTCATATTTTAAGATCTAGCAGGGTAGTGTCTCCAGTGTTGCTTTTGTGTGCTCAGGCAGACAGAGGTTACACTGGCTGTAGAAGAGTCCAGAAATGCAGCAAGAAATTCTATTTCCTAGAAATCCTGCCTTTTCAGAATTCACAGAGCTTTTTAACTTATTAACACCTTTATTCATGTGCAGATGTATTTAAAATTTGATGTTAACTGAAATATTATTAGTTCTTTGCATTTTTATCTAATTTAGGATAAATTTTATCCCTTTTACTGTCATTTTCTGAAGCTGTTGGTTTCCAGCTGCCTCTCACCTGGAGGAGGGATGATTGTGCCCCACTCAGCTGCTTCGGTGCTGTGGGGACATCACTGTTCCTTCATGTGGAATCAATAAAAATCAGAAAATGTTTCCTGTGCTTGTTGGTGTTCATTCTGAAGGATCAAATCCTATGGCTTCATCTCAGGGTCAGGGACTTGGTGGTTTTACTTTAAATGGGAAAGGATGGGTGATGCTGTCACCTGACTTCCAGGTGTTCACTCACCTCAGTGACACCCTGTTTCTCTGGGCCCACTAATGTGTGTGCTTCCTGTCCCAGAGGATTTGGGGAGGTTTTGTTTTGAGGGTCTGTTTAAGGGAGTAAAATGGCTTTAAAAGAGGTGAAGCCCCAGTGTGGGGCATGGAGTGGCCACTGGCTGTGGGGGTGTTCCACGTGAGTATCCCTTCTGAACAGGAATATTTGATTAAATAAATATTGGGCCTTTGCTGCTGTCCTATGAGGGGTTCCTTTTCTGGGTGTAAGGAAGGGAAAATCATCCCTGTGTGGTAAAAACTTCTCAGTTTTCTGCAAAAGAAATGCTGGTTTGGGTGGGAATAGGAACAGGGCTCAGGCTAAGACTGGAACCAAGGGCAGCTCATCTTTTCTTTATAGCAGGCCTGGCACTTCCAAAGCCAGGTGCTGACCTGGGAAAAGGGTTTGGGTTTGGTGAAAACCTCTCTCTCTTCCCCTGCAGCAGGCCCAGTCTCCCTGGAGTGGTGTTCCCACTCTTCAGGTGAGAGTATCCTGGGAGACCAAGCACTGCAGACTGCAGAGGGAAGGAGAAACCATTTTTCTTTCCCAAAAGCCATCAGGAATGACTCTGCATCTCACAGCAGAGCTGCTGCCTGTGCCACATGGTCAGAGCTGCTCCAGTGGCAGCAGCTGTGATATCTCATTAATTTTCCTTTCAAGGAGAGAGGCTGTGCGTTGGATTCACTGGGAAAGAGGGAAACAAAAGGCAGCTGGAGGCGGGCAGGAATAAATGGGAGGCAGGATATATATACACTGAAAACAGTCTGTGTGTTGGGATAAATGAGGTACAAATCATGCAGGAAATAGCGCTGGAAGAAAGACTGACATGTATTTACCAAACAGGTTTGTCAAAACTCTGGAATAACCATGGGGGAGTGACAAAGGGAGCTGGGAATGTCTGAGAAGCACAATGGGCCTCGGCTCCAGACCCAAACTGGGCACAGGCTCTACTGTGGCTGTGAATATTTCCCACATTAACATTTCCCTCCATAAATCCGTATGTGGATCCACACAGGCTGGATGCTCGTAGCACAGGCAGTGCATCTCTGACGCTCCTGGTCCCCACGGGGGTGTCCGCAGCCGACCTTGGGCGCCCCTGGCCGCGGGCACGGAGCAGCCCCGCTGCTCCCCGCGCAGGCAGCAGGACGTGGCGCGGGGGCTCCCGAGACGTTTCCTCAGCAAATAATTTGGGAAGGTTGATCTTGACAGTTACAGCAGGAAGCGTGTGGGAAGTGCCATGAGTAACCGGGCTGTGCTGGAGAACGGGACGTGCCGTGCCGTGCCGTGCCAGCCTCAGCCTCATCTCCCAAACCTCCCGGACGCCAGTCACAGCCCGGGACAGCAGCTCGGGGTGGCTGTTGCTGCTTCTCCACCCCAGCCCCGGCGATTAGGGCTGAGCCACAGGGATTGAAATGGGGCACAGAATTCCGGTTATTTAATGACTTTACTTTATGAAAGCGCGTCACTAATTAGAGGCAGGGATCTCCTCAGAGCTGGACTGCTTAAAATGAGCACTACAACGCTGGGGGGGACTCCAAGGGCCGGGTGGCCGCAGCGCGGGGCAGCCCCGGCTGCCCCCCTTCCCTTCCTCCTCCTCCTCTTCCTCCTCCTCCTCCGGGGTTACGCGGGGCGAGGAGCCCAGGGCCAGCGGGCACAGGGCACACCCGGCCCGCGGGCCTTCGCAGACGGGGAGGGACCCCAAAACCCGGCTGGTTTCTTTTTTTTTTTGAGGTGGTTGTGCCGCTCCGGCAGAGGGGAGTTGCCATAGAAACGGGGGGAAACCCGGCGGGGAGGGCGGGGGGAGGCACCCGCGGCGCCGTCGCTTTAAGATCGCAGAGGAGGGAGCAAATTACGCAGCTGCACGGCTCATCCCTCCCTCCCTCCCTCCCTTCATCCATCCTTCCCTCCCTCCCTTCACCCATCCCTCCCTCCTCCATCCCTCCCTCATCCCTCCAGCGCTCCCGGCCGCCCCGCCGCACCCATGGAGGCCGGCGCAGGTGATGGAGGCGGGGGAGGGCGCGGGGTGCGGGGTGGGGCGGGGGGCACCGGGCACCGCACCGGGCACCGCACCGGGCCCCG
Organism: Onychostruthus taczanowskii; assembly: GCF_017590055.1. Lineage (NCBI taxonomy): Eukaryota > Metazoa > Chordata > Aves > Passeriformes > Passeridae > Onychostruthus > Onychostruthus taczanowskii. The sequence continues at coordinate 783,096 of NW_024498418.1, read as the reverse complement.
CCGCCGCTCACCGTCCGCTCTCTCCCTTCCCCGGCAGGTCGCTGAGCCCCCCACCCCGGCGCTGCCGCCCCCGACATCGGCGGGGCCCCGCGCAGGTGA